>NC_139953.1:50550885-50630885 GCF_963454915.1 Gymnoscopelus microlampas | reverse complement strand
TAACCAGTCTGTTCTGTATGGATATGACCTCACCTTCTGCCACCTGAAATATATTATTATTATTATTATTATTAATAACCAGTCTGTTCTGTATGGATATGACCTCACCCTCTGCCTCCTGAAATATATTATTATTATTATTATTATTATTATTAATAACCAGTCTGTTCTGTATGGATATGACCTCACCTTCTGCCACCTGAAATATATTATTATTATTATTATTATTATTAATAACCAGTCTGTTCTGTATGGATATGACCTCACCTTCTGCCTCCTGAAATATATTATAATTATTATTATTATTAATAACCAGTCTGTTCTGTATGGATATGACCTCTCCTTCTGCCTCCTGAAATATATTATTATTATTATTATTATTATTAATAACCAGTCTGTTCTGTATGGATATGACCTCTCCTTCTGCCTCCTGAAATATATTATTATTATTATTATTATTAATAACCAGTCTGTTCTGTATGGATATGACCTCACCTTCTGCCTCCTGAAATATATTATTATTATTATTATTATTAATAACCAGTCTGTTCTGTATGGATATGACCTCACCTTCTGCCTCCTGAAATATATTATTATTATAATTATTATTATTATTAATAACCAGTCTGTTCTGTATGGATATGACCTCACCCTCTGCCTCCTGAAATATATTATAATTATTATTATTATTAATAACCAGTCTGTTCTGTATGGATATGACCTCTCCTTCTGCCTCCTGAAATATATTATTATTATTATTATTATTAATAACCAGTCTGTTCTGTATGGATATGACCTCACCTTCTGCCTCCTGAAATATATTATTATTATTATTATTATTAATAACCAGTCTGTTCTGTATGGATATGACCTCACCTTCTGCCTCCTGAAATATATTATTATTATAATTATTATTATTATTAATAACCAGTCTGTTCTGTATGGATATGACCTCACCCTCTGCCTCCTGAAATATATTATAATTATTATTATTATTAATAACCAGTCTGTTCTGTATGGATATGACCTCACCTTCTGCCTCCTGAAATATATTATTATTATAATTATTATTAATAACCAGTCTGTTCTGTATGGATATGACCTCACCTTCTGCCTCCTGAAATATATTATTATTATAATTATTATTATTATTAATAACCAGTCTGTTCTGTATGGATATGACCTCACCTTCTGCCTCCTGAAATATATTATTATTATAATTATTATTATTATTAATAACCAGTCTGTTCTGTATGGATATGACCTCTCCTTCTGCCTCCTGAAATATATTATTATTATTATTATTATTATTAATAACCAGTCTGTTCTGTATGGATATGACCTCTCCCTCTGCCTCCTGAAATATATTATTATTATTATTATTATTATTATTAATAACCAGTCTGTTCTGTATGGATATGACCTCACCCTCTGCCTCCTGAAATATATTATAATTATTATTATTATTAATAACCAGTCTGTTCTGTATGGATATGACCTCTCCTTCTGCCTCCTGAAATATATTATTATTATTATTATTATTAATAACCAGTCTGTTCTGTATGGATATGACCTCACCTTCTGCCTCCTGAAATATATTATTATTATAATTATTATTAATAACCAGTCTGTTCTGTATGGATATGACCTCACCTTCTGCCTCCTGAAATATATTATTATTATTATTATTATTATTATTAATAACCAGTCTGTTCTGTATGGATATGACCTCTCCTTCTGCCTCCTGAAATATATTATTATTATTATTATTATTAATAACCAGTCTGTTCTGTATGGATATGACCTCACCTTCTGCCTCCTGAAATATATTATTATTATTATTATTATTATTATTAATAACCAGTCTGTTCTGTATGGATATGACCTCACCCTCTGCCTCCTGAAATATATTATAATTATTATTATTATTAATAACCAGTCTGTTCTGTATGGATATGACCTCACCTTCTGCCTCCTGAAATATATTATTATTATTATTATTATTATTATTAATAACCAGTCTGTTCTGTATGGATATGACCTCACCTTCTGCCTCCTGAAATATATTATTATTATTATTATTATTAATAACCAGTCTGTTCTGTATGGATATGACCTCTCCTTCTGCCTCCTGAAATATATTATTATTATTATTATTATTATTATTAATAACCAGTCTGTTCTGTATGGATATGACCTCTCCTTCTGCCTCCTGAAATATATTATTATTATTATTATTATTAATAACCAGTCTGTTCTGTATGGATATGACCTCACCTTCTGCCTCCTGAAATATATTATTATTATTATTATTATTATTATTAATAACCAGTCTGTTCTGTATGGATATGACCTCACCCTCTGCCTCCTGAAATATATTATAATTATTATTATTATTAATAACCAGTCTGTTCTGTATGGATATGACCTCACCTTCTGCCTCCTGAAATATATTATTATTATTATTATTATTATTATTAATAACCAGTCTGTTCTGTATGGATATGACCTCACCTTCTGCCTCCTGAAATATATTATTATTATTATTATTATTATTATTAATAACCAGTCTGTTCTGTATGGATATGACCTCTCCTTCTGCCTCCTGAAATATATTATTATTATTATTATTATTAATAACCAGTCTGTTCTGTATGGATATGACCTCTCCTTCTGCCTCCTGAAATATATTATTATAGTGTTACCTTCAGTGTGTGTAGAAGACAGGTGTTATGCAGCATATGGTTACCTTCAGTGTGTAGGTATAGGTGTTATGCAGCATATGGTTACCTTCAGTGTGTAGGTATAGGTGTTATGCAGCATATGGTTACCTTCAGCGTGTAGGTATAGGTGTTATGCAGCATATGGTTACCTTCAGCGTGTAGGTATAGGTGTTATGCAGCATATGGTTACCTTCAGTGTGTGTAGACAGGTGTTATGCAGCATATGGTTACCTTCAGAGTGTGTAGACAGGTGTTATGCAGCATATGGTTACCTTCAGAGTGTGTAGACAGGTGTTATGCATCATAGTGTTACCTTCAGAGTGTGTAGACAGGTGTTATGCAGCATAGTGTTACCTTCAGAGTGTGTAGACAGGTGTTATGCAGCATAGTGTTACCTTCAGAGTGTGTAGACAGGTGTTATGCATCAGATTGAGGTCCGTTTCCAGGCTGCTCTCCAGAGCTCCGTTCTGGCTCAGCAGAGAGTTCAGTTTCAGAACGTCTGACCTCAAAGTCTTCATGTTCTTCTCCACCGCTGTCTGCTCCCTCTGCTCCACTATGATGTGACCTAATATATAATAATAATAATATTTATTCTCTGCTGTCTGCTCCCTCTGCTCCACTATGATGTGACCTAATGATCATAATAATAATATTTATTATTATTCTCTGCTGTCTGCTCCCTCTGCTCCACTATGATGTGACCTAATGATCATAATAATAATATTTATTATTATTCTCTGCTGTCTGCTCCCTCTGCTCCACTATGATGTGACCTAATGATCATAATAATAATAATAATATTTATTATTATTCTGTCTGCTCCCTCTGCTCCACTATGATGTGACCTAATGATCATAATAATAATATTTATTATTATTCTCTGCTGTCTGCTCCCTCTGCTCCACTATGATGTGACCTAATGATCATAATAATAATATTTATTATTATTCTCTGCTGTCTGCTCCCTCTGCTCCACTATGATGTGACCTAATGATCATAATAATAATAATAATATTTATTATTATTCTGTCTGCTCCCTCTGCTCCACTATGATGTGACCTAATATATAATAATAATAATAATATTTATTCTCTGCTGTCTGCTCCCTCTGCTCCACTACGATGTGACCTAATGATCATAATAATGATCATAATAATGATCATAATAATAACTAGAAAATGTGCTCCTCGGAGCACAAGTCTCCGCCAGCAAATATTAGAAATTATTCCAAGATTGGAACTTTGATGATAGGCGTTGCGCCTTTGCTTCTTCATCAGTTTGCAGACAATGATTAGCTTCTTCAGTTTGCATAATAAGAGTTAGTTGCACTGTGTCATCAACTGTGACTGGAAAGTACTGTTCTTTATTAATCCTGTCTAAGCTATTTATATTACGTATTGTGATGACACCAGTGTGTCTACATAATGTATTGCTCCGCCATTTCTCAGCCATTTAGTGATTATTCCTGTCTTACCTCACTTTGAAAGAGACACAGACTCTTTCAAAGTGACACATCTATTTATAGGCCGCTATACGTCATGCGTCTCACTAGCCAATCAGAGAACACTCTTTCAACGTATTGTCACGCGTCACGTGAGGCTTGACCAATGTTAGCTTGGCCGAGGGGGTGGGGGGGGGCGTGAAAACATAGTCTCCTGGCGGAGACAATAATAATATTTATTCTCTGCTGTCTGCTCCCTCTGCTCCACTATAATGTGACCTAATGATCATAATAATAATAATATTTATTATCATTCTCTATCTGCTCCACTATAATGTGACCTAATGATCATAATATCAATGTTAATATTAATGTTAATGTTAAGCGTCACAATCATTTTAATCACTTTATCCATATTTTATGTTCAAAAATATCAGATCTACGCGTGCGTGTGTGTGTGTGTGTGTGTGTGTGTGTGTGTGTGTGTGTGTGTGTGTGTGTGTGTGTGTGTGTGTGTGTACCTTCAGTGCGTATCTTCCTGTGCTCCAGCAGTGTGTATTGGGTGTGTAACGTCAGTGTGTGTTCCGTGTCAGTGTGTCTGTCCTGACTCAGCCTCACTAGCTCCCCCTGCTGTCTGCTCCACAGCTGCTGCTCCTTCTGGATCTCAACCCTCAACTCCTCCAGAGCCTTGCTCAACGACTCCACTGTGATCTGTAGAGGACTGAGGTCTGCATGCTGCACACACACACACACACACACACATACGCACACGCACACGCGCACGCGCACGCGCACACGCACGCACGCACGCACGCACGCACGCACGCACGCACGCACGCACGCACACACACACACACACACACACACACACACACACACACACAATTTAGGCATTTATCATTTACAGGCATGTATTCATAATGACTAAAAAACAGACGATGTATGAACATTAAACTACCAATAACTAAAGAAAGGATGAACGCGACGGCTCGCTTTATTTCTTCCGATTCTACGAGACTCGGACACGTCTTTTAAAGTGATCATACCGGAGATAAATGTTCTATGATGTTTCAAAGGTCAGTGAAAACACTCGAAAATCACTGGCAATCAGTGGCTGAACAAATGATGTTTGTGTTTATTTAACAACACATTCTGCCATTGACGGAGATCTCCATCATTAACAAAGAGATGTACCGCTCCATTCACTTCCTGGTTAAAGTATTTTGGAAATATTGTGTATCTGGGCTCCTGTGTTTTATATGTATTTTTGGCAAAACATGCTATTTTCAACTGTGTAAAACAAGAGAACTGGAGGTCACCATGACATGTTGTTTTTTTCTTTCATTTAAGCACAGTGAAACCCTCAGTGATTAGCAACCATCAGGGGATCCATCATACTGGAGATAAATATTCTGTGGTTCCTGTAAGATTAGTCAGAATGCTTAAACATGCTGGCAGAAGCTACCTGCCAATATTAGAAAGCCCCTGGCAGTGAATGTGTTAACACATTCACTGCCAGCACCGGGGTGAGACCAGTTAACTGGTCTCACCCCGGTGCTGGTAGTGAATGAGTTAACTGGTCTCACCCCGGTGCTGGTAGTGAATGTGTTAACTGGTCTCACCCCGGTGCTGGTAGTGAATGAGTTAACTGGTCTCACCCCGGTGCTGGTAGTGAATGAGTTAACTGGTCTCACCCCGGTGCTGGTAGTGAATGAGTTAACTGGTCTCACCCCGGTGCTGGTAGTGAATGTGTTAACTGGTCTCACCCCGGTGCTGGTAGTGAATGAGTTAACTGGTCTCACCCCGGTGCTGGTAGTGAATGAGTTAACTGGTCTCACCCCGGTGCTGGTAGTGAATGAGTTAACTGGTCTCACCCCGGTGCTGGTAGTGAATGTGTTAACTGGTCTCACCCCGGTGCTGGTAGTGAATGTGTTAACTGGTCTCACCCCGGTGCTGGTAGTGAATGAGTTAACTGGTCTCACCCCGGTGCTGGTAGTGAATGAGTTAACTGGTCTCACCCCGGTGCTGGTAGTGAATGTGTTAACTGGTCTCACCCCGGTGCTGGTAGTGAATGTGTTAACTGGTCTCACCCCGGTGCTGGTAGTGAATGTGTTAACTGGTCTCACCCCGGTGCTGGTAGTGAATGAGTTAACTGGTCTCACCCCGGTGCTGGTAGTGAATGAGTTAACTGGTCTCACCCCGGTGCTGGTAGTGAATGAGTTAACTGGTCTCACCCCGGTGCTGGTAGTGAATGTGTTAACTGGTCTCACCCCGGTGCTGGCTGCTTGCTGCTGGATCTTCTTGTTGAAGGCGTTGATGGCGTCCTGCTTGCGTTGGATGGCGGTGACGGCGGCGGCCATCTTGTCCCGGCCGGCGGCCAGCAGGCCGTCGTGGCGGCTCACTTCCTGCCGCAGGGCGTCCAGCGTGACGGACAGGCCGGCCAGGCGCTGACGCACCTCTCCCCCCCCCAGCGCCGCCGACGCCGTCTCGTTCTCCAGCTGAGACACCTGAGACGTCTGAGAGGACAGAGTGTTATATCACTGAGACATCTGAGAGGACAGAGTGTTATATCACTGAGACGTCTGAGAGGACAGAGGACAGAGTGTTATATCACTGAGACGTCTGAGAGGACAGAGGACAGAGTGTTATATCACTGAGACGTCTGAGAGGACAGAGGACAGAGTGTTATATCACTGAGACGTCTGAGAGGACAGAGTGTTATATCACTGAGACATCTGAGAGGACAGAGTGTTATATCACTGAGACGTCTGAGAGGACAGAGTGTTATATCACTGAGACATCTGAGAGGACAGAGGACAGAGTGTTATATCACTGAGACGTCTGAGAGGACAGAGGACAGAGTGTTATATCACTGAGACGTCTGAGAGGACAGAGTGTTATATCACTGAGACGTCTGAGAGGACAGAGTGTTATATCACTGAGACGTCTGAGAGGACAGAGGACAGAGTGTTATATCACTGAGACGTCTGAGAGGACAGAGGACAGAGTGTTATATCACTGAGACGTCTGAGAGGACAGAGGACAGAGTGTTATATCACTGAGACGTCTGAGAGGACAGAGTGTTATATCACTGAGACGTCTGAGAGGACAGAGGACAGAGTGTTATATCACTGAGACGTCTGAGAGGACAGAGGACAGAGTGTTATATCACTGAGACGTCTGAGAGGACAGAGGACAGAGTGTTATATCACTGAGACGTCTGAGAGGACAGAGTGTTATATCACTGAGACGTCTGAGAGGACAGAGTGTTATATCACTGAGACGTCTGAGAGGACAGAGTGTTATATCACTGAGACGTCTGAGAGGACAGAGTGTTATATCACTGAGACATCTGAGAGGACAGAGTGTTATATCACTGAGACGTCTGAGAGGACAGAGTGTTATATCACTGAGACGTCTGAGAGGACAGAGTGTTATATCACTGAGACATCTGAGAGGACAGAGTGTTATATCACTGAGACGTCTGAGAGGACAGAGTGTTATATCACTGAGACGTCTGAGAGGACAGAGTGTTATATCACTGAGACGTCTGAGAGGACAGAGTGTTATATCACTGAGACGTCTGAGAGGACAGAGTGTTATATCACTGAGACGTCTGAGAGGACAGAGGACAGAGTGTTATATCACTGAGACGTCTGAGAGGACAGAGGACAGCTTTACTGTTATATCACAGCTTTACAGTGGTGGAAAGTAACATTTTTGTACAATTTTGAGGTATTTGTACTTGAGTATTTCCAAGTTCCAATACTTTTACTGCTACTCCACTACGTCTCTGATCCAAATATTGTATTCTTACTCCACTACAATTATTTGAAAACTAGTTACATATACATACATTAACCACTTCAGCCCTGTATATATTTCGGCCATTTGAGAATAGCAGATCTATACAGCAGAATAGCAGAATAGCAGATCTACAAGCTCACAATGCGTCGCGATGGGACACATTGTGAGCTTGTAGCAGGGGCGTAGCCACGGGTGTGCATAGGTAGGCCTGGGCCCACCCATTCGTTTTTTCTGCCCACCCAATTAAAAAAAAAAATATATATATATAATTTTATTTTAGACTGCCCAGGCCCAGCCTCGGGTAGCGTTCTGGCTACGCCACTGGCTTGTAGATCTGCTATTTTCAAAAGATTTGTTTTACATTTTAAAACTTGAAATGGGACATTCTGCATAATGAGTACTTTTACATTTTGAATCATTGTAACTACCTTGTCCTTGTGGAGGGCGGCCATCTTGTTTCGGAGCTGCTTGTTGTGCTGAGCCTCCTTGTGGTGAGTGACTTCCTGTTGGATCAGCTCCATGATGCTATTGGTCAGATCCACACACACGCTGCTCTGCTGCTGCAGCTGATTGGTCAGGCCGCCAAGCTCCGCCCCCTGTGACGCACTTTCCTACAGCGATGGACGAGACAAGACAAAACCATGAGAAACCCTCATTCACTCAGTCATTTGGACAAAACACAGTTTATCACTCGGCCCGCAGATTTATAACAGCATCACTGCATTATATGAATTATTTTAAGCCTGGAACGAAGCCATCCAGGCTCCTGGTGAATCATAACCATAAAACATTAATTCTGTGTCAAAGAAAATATTTGAAAACTGCAAAAATAGTATTTATTAAATATAGTATATAATATGATTAAATATTTGTTGACACAGAATCAAATGTTGTATGGTCATTGTATTTTTTTAACACAAATCTTCTCCTCTGGGGGTCCCCAGCACACATACACCTTCTGGGGGTCCCCAGCACACATACACCTATTGGGGGTCCCCAGCACACATACACCTTCTGGGGGTGCTCGACATGAAAACAGTTTGAGATCTACTGATTTAGAGGCATTTTGTACAATGTGCATCTTAATGGTTTAAATAAAGGTTGAAATGAAATGAAAGGTTATTAGTAGGAGAGGCTGCAGTACCACATTGAGCCTGCGGAGGGCGCCCTCGGTCTCCTGCAGGGCGCGGGCGTAGGTGCTGTAGTTGGCCTGCAGGGCGTCCTGTTGGCCCTGGCTGTGATCTATCAGCCGCCTGGAGGTGGCGCCGTGGAGCTGGGCTCTCCTCAGCTGCGCGGTGAGAAGCTCGTTCCTCTCCTGCTCTTTGATCACCGATTTGTTGAAGCCTTCGATCTCCCAGTCCAACAGCACCACCTGGTGGCGGGCAACGCTGGAGAGGAAAGAAACATTAGAAATGTTATAATTAACCCTTTAAAACGGGAAAGAATTTTACGTTTTCCTCACTGTAGGGCCTCCTACATGGAGGTGAAGGTTTCCTCACTGTAGGGCCTCCTACATGGAGGTAAAGGTTTCCTCACTGTAGGGCCTCCTACATGGAGGTAAAGGTTTCCTCACTGTAGGGCCTCCTGCATGAAGGTGAAGGTTTCCTCACCGTAGGGCTTCCTAACTGTAAGGTTTTTTCACAGTAGGGCTTCCTAACTGTAAGGTTTCCTCACCGTAGGGCTTCCTAACTGTAAGGTTTCCTCACGGTAGGGTTTCCTCACGGTAGGGTTTCCTCACGTAGGGCTTCCTAACTGTAAGGTTTCCTCACCGTAGGGCTTCCTAACTGTAAGGTTTCCCCACCGTAGGGCTTCCTAACTGTAAGGTTTCCTCACCGTAGGGCTTCCTAACTGTAAGGTTTCCTCACCGTAGGGCCTCCTGCATGGAGGTGAAGGTTGTATCTTGTTGTTTCATGTCCATCAGGCTGCTGTTCCACTGCTGCAGCAGCTGTTTACGTTCCATCTGGAGAGAATCCACCTCCATCTGAGCCTGTTAACATTAATATGTACAATACTGTTTATTAATATTATATATGTTTACGTTCCATCTGATCCACCTCCATCTGAGCCTGTTAACATTAATATGTACAATACTGTTCATTAATATTATATATGTTTACGTTGAAGCTACTTGTATCCATGATCCATAAAGCAAGCAGAGTGACCGACAGGTCTGCTACATTAATAGATCATATTCTAACAAATGATGAATAAATAAAGTGCTCCACGGCGTCTCCATTTCAGACCATTTTCACATTTACTCTGCTTGACGAGGAAGATAAACAGTGTGACGACACAATTGGAAACATAATGCAATAGATATGGTGATATTTAAAAGTCGACTTGAAGACATATCCTGGAACAATGTGTTCACACAACCTGATGTAATGGTGCATATCAAGCCTTTATCCAAGAGTATGTTTTACCCTCTGTCCGTCCGTGTGTGTGTGTGTGTGTGTGTGTGTGTGTGTGTGTGTGTGTGTGTGTGTCCGCTCACAGCTAACATTGGTCAAGCTTCACGTGACATCACAATATGTAATATAAATATGTAATATAAATATGTAATATAAATAGGTAAGACAGGATTAATCAGGAACCGTACTTTCTTTTACCACCTCGCCTGGCGGAGACCTGTAGTTTAATGCTGTTTTCAACAAATGTTTTCCACTAACTACTGTGTGTGATGTCATAGTGTCATAGTGTGATGTCACAGTGTGATGTCATAGTGTCATAGTGTGATGTCACAGTGTGATGTCACAGTGTCACAGTGTGATGTCACAGTGTGATGTCATAGTGTCATAGTGTGATGTCACAGTGTGATGTCACAGTGTCATAGTGTGATGTCACAGTGTGATGTCACAGTGTGATGTCATAGTGTCATAGTGTGATGTCATAGTGTCATAGTGTGATGTCATAGTGTCACAGTGTGATGTCATAGTGTCATAGTGTGATGTCACAGTGTGATGTCATAGTATCACAGTGTGATGTCATAGTGTCACAGTGTGATGTCATAGTGTCATAGTGTGATGTCACAGTGTGATGTCATAGTGTCACAGTGTGATGTCATAGTGTCACAGTGTGATGTCATAGTGTCACAGTGTGATGTCACAGTGTGATGTCATAGTGTCACAGTGTGATGTCATAGTGTCACAGTGTGATGTCATAGTGTCACAGTGTGATGTCATACCTCAGTCAGAGCCTCTGTAGCAGCATGAGTTTCATCTTGTTGTGTTCTGAGTTGATCTTCATAAACATCAATCTGCTCTGTCAGTCTGTCCAGATCTCTGGTCACACGCTCTACATACACATCCTGATGAACACACACACATTTACTACACACTCTGTCTGTCTGTCTGTCTGTCTGTCTGTCTGTCTGTCTGTCTGTCTGTCTGTCTGTCTGTCTGTCTGTCTGTCTGTCTGTCATGAATACACACTGATAAGAACCGGCACCAAATGAACCCACCGCTCATAAGATGCAATGTAAAAGTGGTCACTGTGGTGTTAACATGCACCCCATCCCTCTACCTGTCTGTGTATAGACCTGTCTGTCTGTCTGTGTATAGACCTACCTGTCTGTGTTTAGACCTACCTGTCTGTGTATAGACCTGTCTGTCTGTGTATAGACCTACCTGTCTGTGTTTAGACCTGTCTGTCTGTGTATAGACCTACCTGTCTGTGTTTAGACCTGTCTGTCTGTGTATAGACCTACCTGTCTGTGTTTAGACCTACCTGTCTGTGTATAGACCTACCTGTCTGTCTGTGTTTAGACCTGTCTGTCTGTGTATAGACCTACCTGTCTGTGTATAGACCTACCTGTCTGTGTATAGACCTACCTGTCTGTGTATAGACCTGTCTGTCTGTGTATAGACCTGTCTGTCTGTGTATAGACCTACCTGTCTGTGTTTACACCTACCTGTCTGTGTATAGACCTACCTGTCTGTGTATAGACCTACCTGTCTGTCTGTGTTTAGACCTACCTGTCTGTGTATAGACCTACCTGTCTGTCTGTGTATAGACCTACCTGTCTGTCTGTGTATAGACCTACCTGTCTGTCTGTGTATAGACCTGTCTGTCTGTGTATAGACCTACCTGTCTGTCTGTGTATAGACCTACCTGTCTGTGTTTAGACCTGTCTGTCTGTGTATAGACCTACCTGTCTGTGTTTAGACCTGTCTGTCTGTGTATAGACCTGTCTGTCTGTGTATAGACCTACCTGTCTGTGTATAGACCTACCTGTCTGTGTATAGACCTACCTGTCTGTCTGTGTATAGACCTACCTGTCTGTGTATAGACCTACCTGTCTGTGTATAGACCTACCTGTCTGTGTATAGACCTACCTGTCTGTCTGTGTATAGACCTACCTGTCTGTGTTTAGACCTACCTGTCTGTGTATAGACCTACCTGTCTGTGTATAGACCTACCTGTCTGTCTGTGTTTAGACGTACCTGTCTGTGTATAGACCTACCTGTCTGTCTGTGTATAGACCTACCTGTCTGTCTGTGTATAGACCTGTCTGTCTGTGTATAGACCTACCTGTCTGTCTGTGTATAGACCTGTCTGTCTGTGTATAGACCTACCTGTCTGTCTGTGTATAGACCTACCTGTCTGTGTATAGACCTACCTGTCTGTCTGTGTATAGACCTACCTGTCTGTGTATAGACCTACCTGTCTGTCTGTGTATAGACCTGTCTGTCTGTCTGTGTATAGACCTACCTGTCTGTCTGTGTTTAGACCTACCTGTCTGTGTATAGACCTGTCTGTCTGTGTATAGACCTACCTGTCTGTGTATAGACCTGTCTGTCTGTGTATAGACCTACCTGTCTGTGTTTAGACCTACCTGTCTGTGTTTAGACCTACCTGTCTGTGTATAGACCTACCTGTCTGTGTATAGACCTACCTGTCTGTCTGTGTTTAGACCTACCTGTCTGTCTGTGTATAGACCTACCTGTCTGTCTGTGTTTAGACCTACCTGTCTGTGTATAGACCTACCTGTCTGTGTATAGACCTACCTGTCTGTGTATAGACCTACCTGTCTGTCTGTGTTTAGACCTACCTGTCTGTGTATAGACCTGTCTGTCTGTCTGTGTATAGACCTGTCTGTCTGTCTGTGTATAGACCTACCTGTCTGTGTATAGACCTACCTGTCTGTGTATAGACCTACCTGTCTGTCTGTGTATAGACCTACCTGTCTGTCTGTGTATAGACCTACCTGTCTGTGTATAGACCTGTCTGTCTGTGTATAGACCTGTCTGTCTGTGTATAGACCTACCTGTCTGTGTTTAGACCTACCTGTCTGTGTTTAGACCTACCTGTCTGTGTATAGACCTACCTGTCTGTGTATAGACCTACCTGTCTGTGTATAGACCTACCTGTCTGTCTGTGTTTAGACCTACCTGTCTGTGTATAGACCTACCTGTCTGTCTGTGTATAGACCTACCTGTCTGTGTATAGACCTACCTGTCTGTCTGTGTATAGACCTACCTGTCTGTCTGTGTATAGACCTACCTGTCTGTGTATAGACCTACCTGTCTGTCTGTGTATAGACCTACCTGTCTGTGTATAGACCTACCTGTCTGTGTTTAGACCTACCTGTCTGTGTATAGACCTACCTGTCTGTGTTTAGACCTACCTGTCTGTGTTTAGACCTACCTGTCTGTGTATAGACCTACCTGTCTGTCTGTGTATAGACCTACCTGTCTGTCTGTGTATAGACCTGTCTGTCTGTGTTTAGACCTACCTGTCTGTGTATAGACCTACCTGTCTGTCTGTGTATAGACCTACCTGTCTGTCTGTGTATAGACCTGTCTGTCTGTCTGTGTATAATAGACCTACCTGTCTGTGTTTGTGTCCTGCAGCCTGGCTCTTGTCCTGCTGGGCTTTACGCGTGGCGTTCCGCATGGCGCTGACATCTGATTGGACGTCAGCGTTGACCTGCTGCATGTAGAGCAGCCGACGAATCAGGTTGTCCATCTCGGCCTGCAGCTGTGACACTGTGGAGAAAGGACCAATCAGTGCTCTTCATTTACTGATAGGTTTATGAGTGCATACATCAGGAGTGATGTAACTCTGATGATGTAGAGCGTTGGTTCTCAAAGTGGGGTCCGGGGACCCCCAGGGGTCCTTGAGGGAGTTCCAGGGGGTCCCCAGCTAAATGATGGATAGTTAGGAACCAAATGGACCCTTATGGGTCTGTAACTCTGAGAGTGTACAGATGGATCCAAATGGACCCTAACGGGTCCATTTGGATCCATCTGTACACTCTCAGAGTTACATTAACATTGATTTTACAATATAAATTGGGGTCCCAGAAATAGAAATGCCATTAAATGGGGGTCCGTAGCCCTAATGCATGTCAAACTGGGGGTCCTTGGAATTAAAATGGTTGAGAATCACTGATAGAGCCGTAAAATCTTGTATTATGGGGGTCCCTGGCTTATCTTTTCAAATGGCGGTCCGCAAGCTAATACGTGTCAATTTGGGGGTCCTTGACATGAAAAAGTTTGAGAACCACTGATATAGAGGACCAGTGGTCCTCTATATCAGTGGTTCTCAAACTGTTAGTGAGTGTGTAAATATAGTGGTCCTGGACCACTATATTTACACACTCACTCCAGAGGAACACATTACTACTGTACAGAAACCTCTTATCTCCGTATTTTGACTTTTTTTTTGGTAAATGAATGCCGTACTTCGTCATTCTAGCGTGTCACACTCTTGTGTGAGACACTAGAATGACGATATAGCAGATCTACAAGCTCAAAACGCATCGCAGTGAGCCTTTGAGCCTGTAGATCTGCTATTTTTGCTATTTTTAAATTGGAATCCTGATTTATTTTTTTAATTGAAATCCTGAAAAGATTTAATATCATTTCAAATGCATTTAGTTATACTTATGTTTACTAACTTTATGAACTTAAATACAAATACATTGGACATAAAAAAGTCATGAAGCTATCTTTTGTAAACTTTGTTTAGAGGTGGTTGTTTTTGATCGATATGTGAGATATAGGTTCAGTTGTGAATTGTACTTCCATGTACTTTTACCATGTCTTTCTAAATAAAGTATTCAATCAATCAGATAGTAGACACATCTGTGCATGAGCTCCTGCTCAAAAGACTGGCCGTACGCCGTGGCAGAAACACTTTTATCCAATACGTTTTCTCTCTCCCTCGACAAATGCTCTGAATTACAATAAAGAAATACAAAAAATTCAAATAGGGATTTCGACATTGGCTTTTTTGACGATATTATCAGACGTCTCTAAATAAAAACTAAAACTACAGCTTTCCACAAAATCAAAGCTAAAGCAATCCCTCCTTAAAGGAGTATTTATTCATTCCTGAGCCAATCATTTGATGACCGGGTCATGGGTCAATAGGAGAATCATTAGGAGACTCTATATGACAGTGGTTCTCAACCTGTGGGTCGAGACCCCCAGGGGGGTCCCCACATGATTTTTTGGGGGTCCCCAGATGATAGTGATGTGACAATTTAAGGACTTTCAATACCTAAAAAAAAGACCATTACTGCAAAAGTAATGAACAGCCTATACTATAAAACATTGGCCAAATTGTCAAATAATATAAGAAAGAGGCAAAAATTATGAAAATAGCAGATCTACAAGCTCACACAACGCCTCGCGTTGCGAGGCGTTGTGAGCTTGTAGATCTGCTATTTTCACAATATTTATCTGTGGAACAGAGTTAAACTAAATGGGGGGTCCCCAGTTCAAATATGATTAGTTTGGGGGGTCACGGCCTGAAAAGGTTGAGAACCACTGCTATGTGAGACTCCGCCGGTCATCAAATGAAGGTCTCATCAAGGCCACAAAAACAGAACAAATCTCCATGAATTCAAGGCTTCATGGGGTGTTGGTGGAACTGACAGAAAATAAGACTTTTTTTGGGGTGAACGACTGTTGAAAATGGAATAAAAAACGAATGGTAATGTTAGAGGGTTTCATAAGGTTGCTAGGTGGTCATAAAGGTTGCTAGGTGGTCATAAAGGTTGCTAGGTGGTCATAGAGGTTGCTAGGTGGTCATAGAGGTTGCTAGGTGGTCATAAAGGTTGCTAGGTGGTCATAGAGGTTGCTAGGTGGTCATAGAGGTTGCTAGGTGGCCATAGAGGTTGCTAGGTGGTCATAGAGGTTGCTAGGTGGTCATAGAGGTTGCTAGGTGGTCATAGAGGTTGCTAGGTGGCCATAGAGGTTGCTAGGTGGTCATAGAGGTTGCTAGGTGGTCATAGAGGTTGCTAGGTGGTCATAAAGGTTGCTAGGTGGTCATAGAGGTTGCTAGGTGGTCATAGAGGTTGCTAGGTGGTCATAGAGGTTGCTAGGTGGTCATAAAGGTTGCTAGGTGGTCATAGAGGTTGCTAGGTGGTCATAGAGGTTGCTAGGTGGCCATAGAGGTTGCTAGGTGGTCATAGAGGTTGCTAGGTGGTCGTAAAGGTTGCTAGGTGGTCATAGAGGTTGCTAGGTGGTCATAAAGGTTGCTAGGTGGTCATAGAGGTTGCTAGGTGGTCATAGAGGTTGCTAGGTGGTCATAGAGGTTGCTAGGTGGTCATAGAGGTTGCTAGGTGGCCATAGAGGTTGCTAGGTGGTCATAGAGGTTGCTAGGTGGTCATAAAGGTTGCTAGGTGGTCATAGAGGTTGCTAGGTGGTCATAGAGGTTGCTAGGTGGCCATAAAGGTTGCTAGGTGGTCATAAAGGTTGCTAGGTGGTCGTAAAGGTTGCTAGGTGGTCATAGAGGTTGCTAGGTGGTCATAGAGGTTGCTAGGTGGTCATAAAGGTTGCTAGGTGGTCATAAAGGTTGCTAGGTGGTCATAGAGGTTGCTAGGTGGTCATAAAGGTTGCTAGGTGGTCATAAAGGTTGCTAGGTGGTCATAGACGTTGCTAGGTGGTCATAAAGGTTGCTAGGTGGTCATAGAGGTTGCTAGGTGGCCATAAAGGTTGCTAGGTGGTCATAAAGGTTGCTAGGTGGTCATAGAGGTTGCTAGGTGGTCATAAAGGTTGCTAGGTGGTCATAGAGGTTGCTAGGTGGTCATAGAGGTTGCTAGGTGGCCATAGAGGTTGCTAGGTGGTCATAAAGGTTGCTAGGTGGTCGTAAAGGTTGCTAGGTGGTCATAGAGGTTGCTAGGTGGTCATAGGGGTTGCTAGGTGGCCATAGAGGTTGCTAGGTGGTCATAAAGGTTGCTAGGTGGTCATAGAGGTTGCTAGGTGGTCATAGAGGTTGCTAGGTGGTCATAAAGGTTGCTAGGTGGTCATAGAGGTTGCTAGGTGGCCATAGAGGTTGCTAGGTGGTCATAAAGGTTGCTAGGTGGTCATAGAGGTTGCTAGGTGGTCATAGAGGTTGCTAGGTGGTCATAAAGGTTGCTAGGTGGTCATAGAGGTTGCTAGGTGGTCATAAAGGTTGCTAGGTGGTCATAGAGGTTGCTAGGTGGTCATAGAGGTTGCTAGGTGGTCATAAAGGTTGCTAGGTGGTCATAAAGGTTGCTAGGTGGTCATAAAGGTTGCTAGGTGGTCATAAAGGTTGCTAGGTGGTCATAAAGGTTGCTAGGTGGTCATAGAGGTTGCTAGGTGGTCATAAAGGTTGCTAGGTGGTCGTACCGTGGCTCCTCTCCTTGGCGGCCTGGGAGGCGGTCTGGTCAAAGGCCTTCCTGGCGTCTAGCAGCTGGTCCTGGGTCTGCCTGCGGTGCCGTGCAGCCGCCGCCGCCGCCTCGTGCTGCCGCTCCACGCTGACCTGGGATCTGTTCAGCTGCTCCTGAACGCCGTACAGACGCTCACCCAGCTGCTCCCTGTGGAGCGCCTCCGCTTTGTCCACGGCCTCCTATACACAGCAGAGGAACCATACGATACATACATACAGTTTACACACATCTACACACAGCAGAGGAACCATACGATACGTTACATACAGTTTACACACATCTACACACAGCAGAGGAACCATACGATACATACATACAGTTTACACACATCTACACACAGCAGAGGAACCATACGATACATACATACAGTTTACACACATCTACACACAGCAGAGGAACCATACGATACGTTACATACAGTTTACACACATCTACACACAGCAGAGGAACCATACGATACGTTACATACAGTTTACACACATCTACACACAGCAGAGGAACCATACGATACGTACATACAGTTTACACACATCTACACACAGCAGAGGAACCATACCATACGTTACATACAGTTTACACACATCTACACACAGCAGAGGAACCATACGATACATACATACAGTTTACACACATCTACACACAGCAGAGGAACCATACGATACATACATACAGTTTACACACATCTACACACAGCAGAGGAACCATACGATACGTTACATACAGTTTACACACATCTACACACAGCAGAGGAACCATATATACGTACATACAGTTTACACACATCTACACACAGCAGAGGAACCATACCATACGTTACGTACAGTTTACACACATCTACACACAGCAGAGGAACCATACGATACATACATACAGTTTACACACATCTACACACAGCAGAGGAACCATACCATACATACATACAGTTTACACACATCTACACACAGCAGAGGAACCATATGATACATACATACAGTGTGGGCAACCGGCGGCCCGGGGGCCACCTGCCGCCCCCCCCCCCCCCCCCTTCACTTAATGCGGCCCGCAGGTTAAAATAGTATTATTACATAAGTGTCAGAAGATCCCACCTTCTCCTTCAGCTCCTCATCCAGTCTGTCCAGCTGCTGGCTGAGATGTTTCTTTAAGGCTGTCTGGTACCTGCTGACCAGAGGCTGTGGAAACATTTAATTACATGTTTACATGAGATGTAACCATAACCATATATATAAAGAAGAAACATTAAATACATGTTTACATGAGATGTAACCATAACCATGTGTATATAAAGAAGAAACATTAAATACATGTTTACATGAGATGTAACCATAACCATGTGTATATAAAGAAGAAACATTAAATACATGTTTACATGAGATGTTTCTTTAAGGCGGTCTGGTACCTGCTCACCAGAGGCTGGACATGGAAATACACGTTGTTGTCACAAAGATAAGTAATAATGATAACAAAGGAGTAAACACATCCTCTCAATAAAGAGCATTCTAAACACTGCATCGTATTTTACACACTATGTCTGAGTCTTCATCAACATGAACATACATGATGGAAGACACGCTACTGTGTTCAGTCTAGATAGATAGATAGACAGACAGACAGACAGACAGACAGACAGACAGACAGACAGACAGACAGACAGACAGACAGACAGATAGATAGATAGATAGATAGATAGATCTGCTAACATGTTCAGGGTCCAGAATGATGAGTTCCTCCTGATCCTCTGTCATCTCTGGATCGTCCAATGACTGATCGTCTGTGATGAGAGGAGATTACATTACATTACATTACATTACATTACATTACATTACATTACATCATCTTTTTCTGTCTTTTTTTCTTTTTACCCTTTTTCTCCCCAGTTTTTAGTCGCTGCATATTAATTCCTCTTCACACACGAGTGTGTGAAATAATCATTCATATTAATAATCAAAATAATCCTATTTGAACTGCATGGGGACTGACTGTTCTTCCCGATCCACAGATGTTTATAACAGAGCCCTGTGGAACCCCTCAGTGTGGTGATAGAGTTTACATACAGACCTAGTACAGAGCCCTGTGGAACCCCTCAGTGTGATAATAGAGTTTATATACAGACCTAGTACAGAGCCCTGTGGAACCCCTCAGTGTGATAATAGAGTTTATATACAGACCTAGTACAGAGCCCTGTGGAACCCCTCAGTGTGATAACAGAGTTTATATACAGACCTAGTACAGAGCCCTGTGGAACCCCTCAGTGTGATAATAGAGTTTATATACAGACCTAGTACAGAGCCCTGTGGAACCCCTCAGTGTGATAACAGAGTTTATATACAGACCTAGTACAGAGCCCTGTGGAACCCCTCAGTGTGATAATAGAGTTTATATACAGACCTAGTACAGAGCCCTGTGGAACCCCTCAGTGTGATAACAGAGTTTATATATACAGATATGATCCATAACGACTGACCGGAGCTGATTGGTGGAGGGAGGACGTCATTAGTGATGGCATAAGTGACGTCGTTAGTGATGTCATCGGTGACGCCATCGGTGATGACGTCATCGGCACCGTTGTTAGACACATCCATGGCTCTGTCACTGTGCTCCATGGCGCCGCCCTGGTGGACACACAGATAATAACATGAACACATTAATAATAATCTGATATTGTTCTTCACATTTTATATACATTATATAAATAATATAATGTATATAAAACTACTAAAAAAGGATGTTCGGAAACTTTATTAGTAGTATTAAAGTATTAGTATTAAAACCTTTTGAAAATAGCCTAATTCCTACATAAAGGACCGAAGTGGTTAATGTTTTGGTACTTTAAGTACATTTTGATACCAATGCTTTTGTACTTTTACTTTTTTCTTTTTTTAAAATTTAGAATTCCAGACTTTAACTTGTAACAGAGTATTTCTACATTGCAGTATTGATACTTTTACTTAAGTAAAACAATTTTGAGTACTTGTTCCACCACTGACAAACATCCTAATGCAACAGATACTGATGTAACACCAAAGCAACATGATGGAGGTTCCATTCATTTTTAAATCATTTTTAAATCATCACTAAATCATCGAACATAAAACTCACCTCTCTCTCTCTCTCTCTCTCTCTCTCTCTCTCTCTCTCTCTCTCTCTCTCTCTCTCTCTCTCTCTCTCTCTCTCTCTCTCTCTCTCTCTCTCGTCAGCCTCGGTGTTTGTGTGTTAGTGTTGCCATGGGAACCAACCGCTGTTACACCGGACTTGGTGACTCGTGCAAAGCTGTGACCGCGCGAGGGCGCTGTTTTTTTTCGTTCCTTCACTTCACAGCCCCAGTATTTAATTGTGTGTCATGTAATAACAATAACAATAACAATAACAATAACAATAACAATAACAATAACAATAACAATAACAATAATAATATAATAATAATGTATTTTCTCTTGCTGAACAGAGTATTGTATAAAGGTCTAAAAGGTTCAGTAATAATGTTCATAAACTGTCCGTCTGGTTCAGTGTTATTTCACCGACACCCTGACAGTGACGTCAGTGTCTCTTCCTTAAATAAAGCCTCCTTGACGTCATGAGGCATGTGACGTTCGGTCGAGCCAATCGGCTGCCGTGCATGATGTGACGTAGGGTGGGGGGGTTTGGACCAATGGGCGTGGAACAGGAAGTAGTAGTGTGTAGTAGTGTGTAGTAGTGTAAACACAGAGTGAAGTGCGCATTTTACCCTGACTTCAAAAGGTTGTGTTTATTGTGTGTGTTGTGTGTTTATTGTGTGTGTGTGTTGTGTGTTGTGTGTGTGTGTTGTGTGTTTATTGTGTGTTTGGATACAAACAGACCAGACTAGATGAAACAGAACGCGGTGGTTCCTGCCTTTCTCTCTAAACTATGGACTCTGTGTGAGGATGAGGAGAACAACACCTTCATCTGCTGGAGCCAGGTACACACTATATGTACTACACACTACACACACACACACACACACACACACACACACACACACACACACACACACACACACACACACACACTCACACTCACACTTAGCCCCTACGGAACCTCTCCCTCCGCTATGTAGCTCCGAGATGAGGTCCCTCTTTAGTTTCTGCCGTATGCGGTCGGCCTTGTCGCACATTTTCCACTTTACATGTTTCTTACCCCTTTCTGCACATCGTATCCAAAAAGGAAAGCATTTGCGCCACTCTCTCAGATGTTTTAAGTTTTAGCTGGCAATAACATCTATCCAACGAGTTGAAGAAAGTATTTAATTTGCCTCGGTTTTCATCCGGTTCCATAATATTTTGCATTAGAAGATGCAATTCAACATTTGACCAGTAGGGGAATCAGTAATGTTATCTCTACGGGCGCAACTCTTGCGCAATGTCTTAAAAAACATGGAACCGGATGAAAACCGAGGCAAATTAAATACTTTCTTCAACTCGTTGGATAGATTTTATTGCCAGCTAAAACTTAAAACATCTGAGAGAGTGGCGCAAATCTTTTACTTTTTGGATACGATGTGCAGAAAGGGGTAAGAAACATGTAAAGTGGAAATTGTGCGACAAGGCCGACAGCATACGGCAGAAACTAAAGAGGGACCTCATCTCGGAGCTACATAGCGGAGGGAGAGGTTCCGTAGGGGCTAACTCACACTCACACTCACACACACACACACGTTGTGTAGATATGTTAATTATTAATGATGCTAATGAATATTAATGATGTTAATTAACCCTTTGTGTCAGCAGGAGGGGAACAGCTTCCTGGTTCTGGATGAGCAGCGTTTTGCTAAAGACATCCTGCCTAAGTTCTTTAAGCACAACAATATGGCCTCCTTCATACGACAACTCAACATGTGTAAGTATTATTATTATTATTATTAACATAACACGTTCTTTAAACACAACGACATGGCCTCCTTCATACGACAACTCAACATGTGTAAGTATTATTATCTATGTTTTCGTTCTCGTCCGTCCGTGTGTCCACCAAGCTATCATTGGTCGCTTCACGTGACAATATGTTGAAAGGGTGTGCTTTGATTGGTTTCCTAAGGTGATGGACACAGGCATGTTATAATAATAATAATATTATATTATAGATGGGTTTCGTAAGGTGATGCACATGGACACAGACATGTTATTATAATAATAATAATAATAATATATATATTAATATGTTATGTTATAGATGGGTTTCGTAAGGTGATGCACATGGACACAGACATGTTATTATAATAATAATAATGTTATATTATAGATGGGTTTCGTAAGGTGATGCACATGGACACAGACATGTTATTATAATAATATATATATATATATTTATAGATGGGTTTCGTAAGGTGATGCACATGGACACAGGCATGGTGAAACAGGAGAGAGATGGACCGGTGGAGTTTCAACATCCTTACTTTAAACACGGACAAGATGAACTGTTACAACACATCAAGAGGAAGGTAGGAGTATGGAGGGAGGGAGGGAGAGAGAGATAGAGAGATAGAGATAGAGAGGGAAGGAGGGATAGATAGATAGATGGATAGATAATCTTTTAAACCCTTTTCATACTGACGTTGTGCAGTATTTTATTTTAGAGAGAAGCACCTCCCAACTCTGACTGTCATTCTGCTGAAAACAAACCAATCACTTCAACCATACTGTGTGTGTGTGTGTGTGTGTGTGTGTGTGTGTGTGTGTGTGTGTGTGTGTGTGTGTGTGTGTGTGTGTGTGTGTGTGTGTGTGTGTGTGTGTGTGTGTGTGTGTGTGTGTGTGTGTGTGTGTGTGTGTGTGTGTGTGTGTGCGTGCGTGCGTGTGTACCAGGTATCGTCCACGCGTCCTCCAGAGGACAGACAGCTCAGACAGGAGGATTTGTCCAGGCTGTTGTCCAGTGTCCAGACCGTTCATGGGAAACAGGAAGCGGTGGACGCCGGACTGACCGCCATGAAACGGTTTGACTCATTCAGTGCTTTATTGGACAGACATGGGGGCACGGTAGCGGGGGGGGGGGGGGGGGGGGCCACAGCTAGAAGGTCCTGGGTTCGATTCCCTGCCGGGGACGCTGGGGGGGGGCGTGTCCTCTCCTCCGTGTCATCAGTGGCCACACCCTAGGTGGGGTAGAAGGGCCTTTCTGTGTTCTCGTAGCGCCCGGGCCCCCCAGGGTTACTTTAGACCATTAAGACCTGAAGCTGATTCTACAAATGTCTTCTAAATCCCAACCCTATGTTTCTGTATCAGTGGTGCTCAAACCTCTCCATGTCAAGGACCCCCAAATTTATATGAATTTGGCCGCCGACCCCCATCTCAAAATATGTTGTTCCAAAATATGTTGTTCCAAAATATGTTGTTCCAGGGACCCCCCAGAAGCAAAGAATAGAGTTAAAAATGTTTGCTTTAACCCATTAAGACCTGAGGCCATTCTTTAAAAAAATCTAAATCCTTTTTGGAAAAAAAATTGAAAATAGCAGATCTACAAGCTCGTAGCGGACGCAAGGTTCCCAGTTCGATCCTGGGCTCCCCCAGAAGAGTTAGGGTCGGTTGCACCAAGAGGGATTAAGCTTTAACCTGGTTTAAATCAAGGTTTATCTATTAATCCAGTTGCACCAAACTTTAAACCTAGTTTCCACTAACCAGGTTTAGTTTTAAACCATCCTTTAATCTTGGTTTTCATTTTCACAGTAAACCTGGATTAATGTTAATCCTGTTGCACCACTACTTTAAACTCCAATTTAAATGTCAGTAAGGGATTAATTCTAAACTTGCAGTACAGGTGGTTTAAATGTAAACATGGCAGCATATATCAGATGGCTTCATGAAAACGAAAGAGTAGCTCAAAGAAAAATAAGGGACCGTCTAAACCCAGTCGAATGTTATGATAATGCTGAATTTAAAAGGCGGTACAGATTCAGCAAAGAGTCTGTAATGAGAATAATTGATAAAATTAAAAAAAATAAAAAAGTAATTCTAATGATATTTGGCTCAAGAGAAGAAGTATTCCTTTTTATTTACAGCGTAAATCCAAGATGGCGGACACAAAACAAAGTTTAATCCATGAAATAATCACTGTTTAAAGTTTTAATCACTGTTTAAAGTTTTAATCACAGGTTAAGGATTTAAATCACAGATTTGTTAAGCAATGCTTAAAATGAAGTGGTGCAACACAACTCGAATTAAAATAAATCCTAGATCAACAAATCTTTGATTAACCCTAAACTAAGCTTTATTTAATCCCTTTTGGTGCAACCGACCCTTAGTGTAGAAGTGTCCTTGAGCAAGACACTGAACCCCTACTTGCTCCTGATGAGCAGGTTGGTGCCTTGCATGGTTTCATCCTCTGTGTGTGTGTGTGTGTGTGTGTGTGTGTGTGTGTGTGTGTGAATGTAATGCACAATCCATGTAAAGCGCTTTGGATAAAAAGCACCGTTTACAATGTACCAGTTAATATAGCATCACAATAACTTTAACCACTTTAACCTTTTATACTTTGACTATTCAAAAATAGCATCACTCAAATCTTGGCTTCTGGGGGGTCCCTGGAACAAGATGTTTTGAGATGGGGGTCCGCGGTCAAATACATATCATTTTGGGGGTCCTTGACGTGGAAATGTTTGAGAACCACTGCATTAAAGGACAACTTCACAGGTTCCTTTATTAGTTTGTAATGATAAAAAAAACATTGATTGCTTTCTATGGTTATAGTGTTTTTTAACTGGGGGGGCACGAGGGTCATTGGTAAATAAATAGTTTTTTTTCCACAATAAGCTATTTTTGTCTCCACAAGGCCGAAGACACGGAGGTCAAATGTTTCACATCGGTCTGCGGTCTGTTATAGCGCCACCAGGAGGCCGATACCACTCCTAAAAATTGTGTCCAAAGTAAACATCACACAGATCGATACACAGTATCTCTATAGTCACGTGATCAACACGGATCTGTCTGGTTTTTCATATTCCATCCTGATTGGCTAAGATTGCCTTCCAGAGTTTGCAGGAGTGTCTGAGGTCCAAATGCCTCAGACCATGAACACATGAACACATGGACACATGAACACATGGACACATGAACACATGGACACATGAACACATGGACACATGGACACATGAACACATGGACACATGGACACATGAACACATGGACACATGGACACATGAACACATGGACACATGGACACATGAACACATGGACACATGGACACATGGACACATGGACACATGAACACATGGACACATGGACACATGGACACATGGACACATGGACACATGGACACATGAACACATGAACACATGGACACATGGACACATGGACACATGGACACATGGACACATGAACACATGGACACATGGACACATGGACACATGGACACATGGACACATGAACACATGAACACATGGACACATGGACACATGGACACATGGACACATGAACACATGAACACATGAACACATGAACACATGGACACATGGACACATGGACACATGGACACATGAACACATGAACACATGAACACATGGACACATGGACACATGGACACATGAACACAGCCCCCGATTGACCTGAAACGTTACACATTCACACTAGATAGACCCAGGAAGAAATGCTACAGAATCCAGGGGAAAAAAAGATGTTGCTGATTGTGTGAGGGTTAGGCCAACGTGTGAATATCCCTGTTGGATCTTGTTTATTTGATACACTTATTTGTTTTAGCTCGTGCTCATTTGTTTTTCCTATTTTGTATCATCTGTTTAAGACAGTAGGTAGCTGATATATTACACTTTTACCTTAGCACTAGGTATACTCTTAGTCACTTGTTTTAGAAGAGAATGCACTTCAGACTTCTGGTGATTAGTAGTTTAGTTCCCTATCTACTGTATGTTGAATGTACTTATTGTAATTTGACATGCATTAGAGGCTACGGACCCCCATTTAATGGCATTTATATCTCTGGGACCCCAATTCATCTTGTAAAATCAATGTTAATGTAACTCTGAGAGTGTACAAATGGAACCAAATGGACCCGTTAGGGTCCATTTGGCTCCATTTGTACACTCTCAGAGTTACAGACCCATAAGGGTCCATTTGGTGCCTAATCTATCATTTAGCTGGGGACCCCCTGGAACTCCCTCAAGGACCCCTGGGGGGTCCCCGGACCCCACTTTGAGAACCAAGGTGCTAAATGACTGTAATGTAATGTAATGTCATGTCTTTTCTCTGTCTGTCCACTAGGGAGAACGAAGTGCTGTGGAGGGAGATGTCAGACCTAAGACAGAAACACGCTCACCAACAACAGCTCATTAAGAAGGTATTTATGACAACAATGATGATAATGATAACAATAATAATCATAATATTGATAATGCTTGTGACTGCTCGCCTCAGAGGCATTCAGAGGCATTCAGGCGAGGGTTTACAGTACAAAAGAGAGGCCACACACAGTGAGCAGTTAGTTACTTACTCTGAAGAGCACAAACTTGTATTTATTTTTGGCACAGTGCCAGGTACTGTACAAAAAACTCCTTAAACTTCAGTTCAGTCCAAAGTCCAAAACGTAAACGGGCGACACGACGACTGACTGACAAGACATCAAGTGTGGTGTCCGCAACTCAGCCTAATAATCAAACACATAAACAAGGGCAGCCCTACTTTTAAACTTTTAAACATACAACAACAAACTTAGTCCACAATTTATGGCAAATAAGACAGTTTGGTTAACTATATGACAGCCCTATTAACCCAGCTGATTGTCGCTGGCCTCGCTGCACATGTGCAATTAACACATTAAATTACGTTTAGAATAGGCTAAGCCTGCCAAAAAAACAGCAAAAAAAACAATAATCAAATAGGAAGAACAATACGGTAATAATACGTTGCCTTGCAGCAGCTACAGTGTGACTGACAGTATCTCGCTGCTTGAGCGCAGTGCTGATGCACAGTTGTAAAGTGTGGCCAGCACAACGCACTCCCCTCACTCACCCCCCCCCAATGACGGGTCTTCAGCCAGTTGATCAGTGCATTTAACTATATGTGTTGCATTGTCATGTACAATAGAAACAACCGTATTGCGTGGAATGTTCCAATCAGAAATAATCTCCGTCAGCGTTTCTGCAATATGTTCTGCTGTGTGACTTTATTCCATTTTTTTGGTTTCTAACACAAAACATTCCAATCGCCAATCCTCTGTAATGAAGTGCACTGTAGCTGTCATGTATGCCTCCATTGTCAGTGAAGTCCAAATATCTGTGGTCAAGCCGACTGCTTCACTTCTGTTTATTCATTTGGAAACTTCTTCCCTTGAGGAAGTGTATTTCTCACACACACAACATGCATGACTGTCTCCCTTTTTGGACATGTGTATCCTGGCTCCAGTGTGTGAATTAACTCTTTAAAACCTTCTCCTTCAACAATGTTAATTGGTCTCATGTCAAGCGCAACAAAACTGGCAATTTTGTCCGTAATAGCTCTTCTCCTTTTCTCTGGTGCCTAAAAATCCACTTTCGTCCGAGTCAACTGTGGGGCCGCAGCCGCTGCACTCGACGTGCTGGCACTGCTGGGACTGGGAGTGGCTGAAAGCTGCGGGTGTGCCTAGAAAATAATAAGTAGAAATAAATCATAGCCCCTACATATGACTGATATTCCATTAGAAATATTAAAATAATAAGAAGGGGAGTCGGGACATAGCCAATATTGTTTTAGGCCACAGTATCGTCTTCACAAACAACTTACCCTGATTAAGTGATGAGCCATGTTACTTGTTGTGGAGTGATATGACATCTCACGATCACATATCCTGCATCTGACTTTCTTTTAATCCTCTGAATGTTCAAAATGTTTCCACACTTGTGAGGTTCTTTTCCCAGACATTGTGAGCAATTCATTTATGTAGTGAAATAGATGAATGAACCAGCAATGCAGCATTGAGACTAGCAGGTGAGATTCTGTTCCATGATGCGCATTGCGGTCATTTGGAGTCTACCACCGTATCGATTCTTTCAAGGATTTCACGCATATTGATTGAAACTTGCAGTCAGAAAGCATGTGAGTTATGTTCAAATTTGTTATATTAATTAACTAATAGTTTGCCAAAAATAGGATATATATAATAATTTATTGGGAAAAACCAAGCAAGTACATGTTAAATCAGTCATTAAGCACCCCCCACAGCCGAAATGGAATGATCCAATGTTGCATCACTTTTTTCCCCCCGTTCTTTTTTTTTTTTTTTTGATACGACTAGATTCGACTAAGAGACACGCAGTCGACTCGGACCCCCCGCGACTAACCAGTCGAGGTCAGGTCTAGAGGAGGATATGCACAGATTTTCAGATTTTCTAGGTGTCTATGTACGGAATGACAGTCTGTGCAATGTGTACTAAATTGTGTGAGATCGGGTTGGACAGACAGACAAACAGACAGACAGACAGACAGACAGACAGACAGACAGGCTTATAATGTAAACATTGATATGTTTCATAATGTAAATAATGTAAAGATGACTTTATTTCCAGCTGATTCACTTCATCGTGACGTTGGTGCAGAACAACCACATCCTGAACCTGAAGCGCAAAAGGTAATATAACTCTAGTGGCCAATAGACCCTTATGATAATGTAATTAGATATGGTTCTGGATTGTCATCTGATATCATCTTCATATGATATAGAGATGAGACCATAAGACAATTACATGTCAAAGTGGCGATTTAAGTGAAATAAGATTGTACTAAATGCACTCTTAATCCATTAAGTCAGGGAAAGCATTTGTGTAATTTCTTTGGCTATTCAAAAATAGCAGATCTACAAGCTCATAGAGTGCAGTGCTTATCTATTTTGTGCACATCTTTGAATATATAAATTGTTTTAAAGCGAACATTAGTAACTCAAATCTTTGCTTCTGGGGGGTCCCTGGAACAACATATTTTAAGGTTTTTTATGTTGTGTTTATGTTTTTTAGACAGATCTGTTTTATCAAGTACAGAGGGTTTAAGTGGAGATAATTCATCCTAGTGTATTATATGACAGAGGATCATTTCACCATGAATTAAAATACATATTTTAAAGATACGTTTACAATTACAAAAAGACTCAGGTTGTGGTTAGTGGTAGGAACAGACATTTAGGGGGCTTAGATCTATAGATCTATGGCCGATTTATACGTGACTGTAGCTGGTGTAGTGCACCCAAAAATAGCCCATCTGTGTGAGCTTGTAGATCTGCTATTTGTCAGCGTTAGATTACAGTTACAAATGGTGAAAAAATATAAGAATGTTGTTCACGAAGCTGTGTGTGTGTGTGTGTGTGTGTGTGTGTGTGTGTGTGTGTGTGTGTTCCTCCAGACCCATCCTTATGAACAGCAATGGAAAGAAACCAAAATACATCCATCAGATCTATGAGGAGCAGGTCTGTATATATATATATATATATATATATATATATATATATATATATATATATATATATATATATATATATATATATATATATACATATTATACTGTTTGTATTGATTGAAATCTTTATTTAGAAAGGACATGGAAGTACAGTTCACAACACAAGGTTCTCTAAACTGGATCGCTCATGAAAGCACATGATTTAAAATGACACAATGACACAAACAACATCATTTAAAATGAGATCCCAGTGCACAGTGCACAAGGAGTAGTTCACCCAAAAAAGTACTTATTTTCTATCCATTACACACCCCATGAAGCCTTGAATTCATGGATTAGTTTTAGTTTTAGTTGCATTCCTGAGCCAATCATTTGATGACCAGTGTATTTCCAGTAGGAGACACAAAGAGTCTACTTTGTGTCTCCTACCGGATACATTAGCATCTTTCCGCCGGTAATCAAATGATTGGCTTAGAAATGTGACAAAAACAAAAACAAATCCACGGCTTCATGGGGTGCGTAATTGATAGAAAATAAGTAATTTTTGGGTGAACTACTCCTTTAAGAAAACAGACAGATATACAGTACTATGCAGAACGTCATACAATCAGCTTACAGGTTACTGCTATGAAACACAAGAAATATGTTCAAATAGACAGTTCAAGGAGGGGGGTAGGTTAAGACTTTGACATGGGTCAGTTTGGAATGTCAGCCTCCTGAAGGTGTTTAATTTAAGTCAGTTTTGAAAGTGAGTAAGGTTTTACACTCCTTTGCTCCTTTTGGTAGGGCATTCCACATTTTTGTTGTATAGCATGAGAACGAGTTAATCCGAGGAGTCCAGGGTGTTTTAGAGAAGAGAGAAGAGTCTAGGACGTGTGGAGCGTTGTCCAGGGTGTCCAGAGTGTTTTAGAGAAGAGAGAAGAGTCTAGGACGTGTGGAGCGTTGTCCAGGGTGTTTTAGAGAAGAGAGAAGAGTCTAGGACGTGTGGAGCGTTGTCCAGGGTGTTTTAGAGAAGAGAGAAAAGTCTAGGACGTGTGGAGCGTTGTCCAGGGTGTTTTAGAGAAGAGAGAAGAGTCTAGGACGTGTGGAGCGTTGTCCAGAGTGTTTTAGAGAAGAGAGAAGAGTCTAGGACGTGTGGAGCGTTGTCCAGGGTGTTTTAGAGAAGAGAGAAAAGTCTAGGACGTGTGGAGCGTTGTCCAGGGTGTTTTAGAGAAGAGAGAAGAGTCTAGGACGTGTGGAGCGTTGTCCAGGGTGTTTTAGAGAAGAGAGAAGAGTCTAGGACGTGTGGAGCGTTGTCCAGAGTGTTTTAGAGAAGAGAGAAGAGTCTAGGACGTGTGGAGCGTTGTCCAGGGTGTTTTAGAGAAGAGAGAAGAGTCTAGGACGTGTGGAGCGTTGTCCAGGGTGTTTTAGAGAAGAGAGAAGAGTCTAGGACGTGTGGCGCGTTGTCCAGAGTGTTTTAGAGAAGAGAGAAGAGTCTAGGACGTGTGGAGCGTTGTCCAGGGTGTTTTAAAGAAGAGAGAAGAGTCTAGGACGTGTGGAGCGTTGTCCAGGGTGTTTTAGAGAAGAGAGAAAAGTCTAGGACGTGTGGAGCGTTGTCCAGGGTGTTTTAGAGAAGAGAGAAGAGTCTAGGACGTGTGGAGCGTTGTCCAGAGTGTTTTAGAGAAGAGAGAAGAGTCTAGGACGTGTGGAGCGTTGTCCAGGGTGTTTTAGAGAAGAGAGAAAAGTCTAGGACGTGTGGAGCGTTGTCCAGGGTGTTTTAGAGAAGAGAGAAGAGTCTAGGACGTGTGGAGCGTTGTCCAGGGTGTTTTAGAGAAGAGAGAAGAGTCTAGGACGTGTGGAGCGTTGTCCAGAGTGTTTTAGAGAAGAGAGAAGAGTCTAGGACGTGTGGAGCGTTGTCCAGAGTGTTTTAGAGAAGAGAGAAGAGTCTAGGACGTGTGGAGCGTTGTCCAGAGTGTTTTAGAGAAGAGAGAAGAGTCTAGGACGTGTGGAGCGTTGTCCAGGGTGTTTTAGAGAAGAGAGAAGAGTCTAGGACGTGTGGAGCGTTGTCCAGGGTGTTTTAGAGAAGAGAGAAGAGTCTAGGACGTGTGGAGCGTTGTCCAGGGTGTTTTAGAGAAGAGAGAAGAGTCTAGGACGTGTGGAGCGTTGTCCAGGGTGTTTTAGAGAAGAGAGAAGAGTCTAGGACGTGTGGAGCGTTGTCCAGGGTGTTTTAGAGAAGAGAGAAGAGTCTAGGACGTGTGTAGCGTTGTCCAGGGTGTTTTAGAGAAGAGAGAAGAGTCTAGGACGTGTGTAGCGTTGTCCAGAGTGTTTTAGAGAAGAGAGAAGAGTCTAGGACGTGTGGAGCGTTGTCCAGAGTGTTTTAGAGAAGAGAGAAGAGTCTAGGACGTGTGGAGCGTTGTCCAGAGTGTTTTAGAGAAGAGAGAAGAGTCTAGGACGTGTGGAGCGTTGTCCAGAGTTTTTTTGAGAAGAGAGAAGAGTCTAGGACGTGTGGAGCGTTGTCCAGAGTTTTTTTGAGAAGAGAGAAGAGTCTAGTACGTGTGGAGCGTTGTCCAGAGTGTTTTAGAGAAGAGAGAAGAGTCTAGGACGTGTGGAGCGTTGTCCAGGGTGTTTTAGAGAAGAGAGAAGAGTCTAGGACTTGTGGAGCGTTGTCCAGAGTGTTTTAGAGAAGAGAGAAGAGTCTAGGACTTGTGGAGCGTTGTCCAGAATGTTTTAGAGAAGAGAGAAGAGTCTATGACGTGTGGAGCGTTGTCCAGAGTGTTTTAGAGAAGGTTCTGACAGCTGTATATGTGACTCTCTGTGTCTCCTACATGGTTTTATGTGTAAAGTGTATCTGTGTATATTATGTGACTCTGTGACTCCTCCTCCTCAGTCTGCTGTCAACAGTCTGAACGGCGTAAAGGGGGCGGAGATAACCGATGATGTCATCATATGTGACGTGACGCAGGGGGAGGAGCCAGGAGGAGACGTGACGGATGACATCACAGAGAGCACCCTGAGGGTCCTGGATGGAGGGTGAGACCGTTTATATCTGTCTGTCTGTCTGTCTGTCTGTCTGTCTGTCTGTCTGTCCGTCCCCTGTACAACTCAAGAACCATATCGTATGTTGCTCCCTTTAGTAAAGTAAAGTAAAGTAAAGTAAAGTAAAGTAAAGTAAAGTAAAGTAAAGTAAAGTAAAGTAAAGTAAAGTAAAGCAAAGCAAAGCAAAGCAAAGCACCTGTCCTGTTCTAAACATAGAAAAGAACGTTATAAACGTGACTGTTTTTCAAAATGTGAAAAATTATAAAAATGTTTTCCAAATGCGAGATAAAACACAAAGTCGTGAACATCAGTGATTGTCAAATCACATTAAAGTGAGATTTAGATCCGGGGCGCCGACCCACGTTTTGGGGCGAGCATTTCTGTATTCGCTGAGGTAAACGGAACGCTCTGTAATTTAAATATCGCTTTTATCCAAAGCGCTTTACATAGATTGTGCATTACATTCACACATTCACACACACACACACACACACACACACACACACACACACACACACACACACACACACACACATCCATACACCGATGGAGGAGAGAACCATGCAAGGCGCCATCGGGAGCAGTTAGGGGTTCAGTGTCAAACCATCTAGTGGGTCATGTGACCGTCAAGAAAGGCTTTTTATTTTCCGTACCGTTTGCCTGTAATCGGCTTCAAAGATTTAGTGTATGTGTGATGAGCTGCAGGTTATTTAAGTGGTTCTGCTTTGTTGTGTCTCGTTGTTCCTGCAGAGATGTGGAGGTCGTGGAGGTGGAAGCAGCAGACTTAGCAGATCTACAAGCAGCAGACATAACAGATCTACAAGCTCACAACATGGACGGGACGGAGAGGAGGGGTAAGGCTCTGTCAACAATCATTACATCATCCATTAATTAGCCATGGATACACGACGGTCGTCTGTCTCGACCGTCATGGATGAACCTCAACCTGTTGGTTTCACTTTCTCCATCTACGGCCCGTACATCTACAGAAACCTTCACATTTCACATATAAAGTGCTTCTCCCACCATGGCTACGGATGTTACATTTATGTACCCTCAGAAGTAGCTATATCATCCGTATTGTTCAATAAAAAACTCTGATACATTATAACTCTATGAAAAATTGGCCACCGATCGGATTGAAATGCTTTTTATTGAGCAATACGGAAGATACGGATACTTCTGAGAGGCCCCGTACATAATTGTAACATCCGTGGCCATGGGGTGAACACTTTATATTTGAAATCTGAACGTTTATGTAGATGGAGAAAGTGCAAACACCAGGTTGAAGTTTATCCAAGACTACAGAAGCAGTTGATAGATAGACGACCAAATGAATTTAATATACTTTAACGTGCGGAATCCGAAACAGGCAGCGCTGTGATTCTGTTTTTTTTTTACGATTATGATTGATATTATTAACACCACCTGGGCGAGTGAGTCGTTTAACTTTCCCGATGTTAAGCTGTGTATGTGTTGAACAACAGCCCTGCAGCCTTGCAGTTTTCAGGAAAAGTGGTGAAAAATGCTCCCTTCCTCCAACCGTTTTTTGGGTACATGGAATCTGTTGCTGGGTAAGCAAAGCAAATTTTGTTGTTTACCCAGGGTGTCGGACTAAGTACGAAACTTGTTTCCAGCCGGACCCTGCATGGAAGCCTTGCTCAAGGGCTATTCAGCGGTGATTCATGATCGATGTGATGAATTGGGGGATCGAACTAGGGACCTTCCGGTATCAAGGCCGCCCCTCTAACCACTAGGCCACCGCTGGGTCATAGTCATCTTCTCTCGCTGGGTCATAGTCACCGTTGCGTTATTCCTATTCTTGCTATTATGTTGTGTGTGTGTGTGTGTGGGTGGGTGGGTGGGTGGGTGGGTGGGGGGGGGGGGGGGGGGGGGGTAAATTACGTCAATTACGTCAGAGGCAGTGAACGAGTTAATGTTTAAAAACGCTACAACTTACATGTTGTAATCCTGACAGCCCTGGAGCCCAGCAGCTCTCTGCTGATCAACAAGCCCTCTAGCAGCTCTCTGCTGATCAACAAGCCCTCTAGCAGCTCTCTACAGATCAACAAGCCCTCTAGCAGCTCTCTACAGATCAACAAGCCCTCTAGCAGCTCTCTGCAGATCAACAAGCCCTCTAGCAGCTCTCTACAGATCAACAAGCCCTCTAGCAGCTCTCTGCAGATCAACAAGCCCTCTAGCAGCTCTCTGCAGATCAACAAGCCCTCTAGCAGCTCTCTACAGATCAACAAGCCCTCTAGCAGCTCTCTGCAGATCAACAAGCCCTCTAGCAGCTCTCTGCAGATCAACAAGCCCTCTAGCAGCTCTCTGCAGATCAACAAGCCCTCGGGTGGTCTTAGCGCTGAAGACCCCTTCAAGATGATGGACTCCATCATGAACGACAGCAACGCTGCCATCTCACAGAACATCAACCTGCTGGGGAAGTACGTACAACCACACACACACACACACACACACACACACACACACACACACACACACACACACACAGACACAGACACAGACACAGACACACACACACACACACACACACACACACACACACACACACACACACACAGGGACAGGCTGCAGGTTGAAAAACTGAACTCGATACGATCCTCATCTGGCTCGCTGATAACAAACTATCAACTATCATTAAACCTGGGAAAAACTGAATCCACTCTCTTAGGGTAGTTTTAACCTCAGCCAGGCCGAGAGCTTCACAATCACAGTGGGTGATGATCAGGGGTCATAACTGGTGCACATGTGCACCCAAAATAAATAATGCGCGGCACATCAGACGACGCGAGGCGCTTTTGCGTACCAACAGCTGGGACAGGAATTTCCAAGCTTTTATTTTTTAGCAAAACAAAAAAATAAAAGCCTGGAGATCGAGGCTAGGAATTTACTTCCTGAAGCCACACTCACACAATCACGCTAAAGCACGCGTCGGCCCCATGTGCAGCCATTAGGCGCAGGGGGAGGGGACGCATGCTGCACGTGTTTGTGTGAGTGTTGCCTCGCATCCTGACACACAGACACACTGCGACTCGCAGAGACTCGTTACAGGCACTCGTCAGCGATGATGAACGCACCGCGATGGTGCAAAATATGCCGTGAACGTCCCAATCAGGAGGATAAAAGCAGCGCAGCACAGGACATAGGTAGACAGACAGCACAGGACATAGGTAGACAGACAGCACAGGACATAGGTAGACATAGACAGCACAGGACACCAACCGGCGTGAAGAAAAAAAACCCGATGGAATTTAGAAGCAGGGCGCTACAACATGGACATTTTTTTCTGGAGCAAAAAGAATAAGTGTTGTTGTGTTTTCAGGGTGGAGCTGATGGACTACCTGGACAGCATTGACTGTAGTCTGGAAGACTTCCAGGCCATGTTGTTCTGTAAACACTTTACTGATGAGGTAATATAACTATATATCTATATATTATATAACTATTTAATACCATGTTGTTCTGTAAACACTTCACTGATGAGGTAATATAACTATATATATATATATATATAATATAACTATTTAATACCATGTTGTTCTGTAAACACTTTACTGATGAGGTAATATAACTATATATATATATATATATATTATATAACTATTTAATACCATGTTGTTCTGTAAACACTTCACTGATGAGGTAATATAACTATATATATATATATATATAATATAACTATTTAATACCATGTTGTTCTGTAAACACTTCACTGATGAGGTAATATAACTATATATATATATATATATATTATATAACTATTTAATACCATGTTGTTCTGTAAACACTTTACTGATGAGGTAATATAACTATATATATATATATATTATATAACTATTTAATACCATGTTGTTCTGTAAACACTTCACTGATGAGGTAATATAACTATATATATATATATATATATAATATAACTATTTAATACCATGTTGTTCTGTAAACACTTTACTGATGAGGTAATATAACTATATATATATATATATATTATATAACTATTTAATACCATGTTGTTCTGTAAACACTTCACTGATGAGGTAATATAACTATATATATATATATATATTATATAACTATTTAATACCATGTTGTTCTGTAAACACTTTACTGATGAGGTAATATAACTATATATATATATATATATATTATATAACTATTTAATACCATGTTGTTCTGTAAACACTTCACTGATGAGGTAATATAACTATATATATATATATATATATATATTATATAACTATTTAATACCATGTTGTTCTGTAAACACTAACCCTGACAGTCTGGAGGTAATAATAACACTTTAATAAACCTCAACCTGGTTGTATTGTAGGACTTTGTGGTTCTAATGGTTCTAATGGTTCTATTAGGACTTTGTGGTTCTAATGGTTCTAATGGTTCTAATGGTTCTATTAGGACTTTGTGGTTCATAAGGACTGCAGTGAACAGCTGATCAGAGACACGTTGGAGACAGAACACAATACAGGTGAGTCTGCTGACCTGCTGACCTGCTGACCGCTATGTGTTTGAAAGCAACAATAACATGATAGTTATATGTAGAGTTAATAATAACATGGTCATGTTAACATACAGTTATATGTAGAGTTAATAACATGATAGTTATATGTAGAGTTAATAACATGATCATGTTAACATACAGTTATATGTAGAGTTAATAACATGATCATGTTAACATACAGTTATATGTAGAGTTAATAATAACATGGTCATGTTAACATACAGTTATATGTAGAGTTAATAACATGATAGTTATATGTAGAGTTAATAACATGATCATGTTAACATACAGTTATATGTAGAGTTAATAACATGATAGTTATATGTAGAGTTAATAACATGATCATGTTAACATACAGTTATATGTAGAGTTAATAACATGATCATGTTAACATACAGTTATATGTAGAGTTAATAACACATGGTCATGTTAACATACAGTTATATGTAGAGTTAATAACATGATAGTTATATGTAGAGTTAATAACATGATCATGTTAACATACAGTTATATGTAGAGTTAATAACACATGGTCATGTTAACATACAGTTATATGTAGAGTTAATAACACATGGTCATGTTAACATACAGTTATATGTAGAGTTAATAACACATGGTCATGTTAACATACAGTTATATGTAGAGTTAATAACACATGGTCATGTTAACATACAGTTATATGTAGAGTTAATAACATGATAGTTATATGTAGAGTTAATAACACATGGTCATGTTAACATACAGTTATATGTAGAGTTAATAACACATGGTCATGTTAACATACAGTTATATGTAGAGTTAATAACACATGGTCATGTTAACATACAGTTATATGTAGAGTTAATAACATGATAGTTATATGTAGAGTTAATAACACATGGTCATGTTAACATACAGTTATATGTAGAGTTAATAACATGATAGTTATATGTAGAGTTAATAACACATGGTCATGTTAACATACAGTTATATGTAGAGTTAATAACATGATAGTTATATGTAGAGTTAATAACACATGATCATGTTAACATACAGTTATATGTAGAGTTAATAACATGATAGTTATATGTAGAGTTAATAACACATGGTCATGTTAACATACAGTTATATGTAGAGTTAATAACATGATAGTTATATGTAGAGTTAATAACACATGATCATGTTAACATACAGTTATATGTAGAGTTAATAACACATGGTCATGTTAACAATGATCATAACAGACATCCTGGGTGTGTGAGCTATAGTAGTCATCATGTAAGGGAAGGAATAAAAAGAGATCTACATATGTCCTCATAGCATCTCCATGCGTAGTCAGAGCGCTGAGCTTGGACTACGTACGCAGCTGGTTTAGTACAGTTTGAGCGTTCTGCTGACAGACCGCCCGCTGTAGGCTTTTATTTCCCCGGGCGGTGCAGTTTCCAGACCAGGCTGTAGCACACAGCCTGACAGGACGCTTTCAGTGGAGCTGTTGTACTGCTATCTGAGGATGCGGGGGATAACTCCGTACGGCAAAACCAGTACAGTCGCTGCTGGGCCTTTTTTCTCACACGTGTGTGTGTGGTCTGCGTCTCCCACTCGAGCTCCTCCTCGATGTGTCCTCGAGGAAGACGGGCGCATGCTCTCTCCTCGGCCTCCTGAAATCCACCACCAGCTCCTTGGTCTTGTCCACGTTGAGGCTGAGGCTGTTGTTCTCTTGGCACCAGAGTCAGTAAACTGACCTTATCTCTGTAGGCAGTAAACTGACCTTATCTAAACTGACCTCATCTCTGTAGGCAGTAAACTGACCTCATCTAAACTGACCTCATCTCTGTAGGCAGTAAACTGACCTCATCTAAACTGACCTCATCTCTGTAGGCAGTAAACTGACCTCATCTAAACTGACCTCATCTCTGTAGGCAGTAAACTGACCTCATCTAAACTGACCTCATCTCTGTAGGCAGTAAACTGACCTCATCTCTGTAGGCAGTAAACTGACCTCATCTAAACTGACCTCATCTCTGTAGGCAGTAAACTGACCTCATCTAAACTGACCTCATCTCTGTAGGCAGTAAACTGACCTCATCTCTGTAGGCAGTAAACTGACCTCATCTCTGTAGGCAGTAAACTGACCTCATCTCTGTAGGCAGTAAACTGACCTCATCTAAACTGACCTCATCTCTGTAGCCAGTAAACTGACCTCATCTCTGTAGGCAGTAAACTGACCTCATCTCTGTAGCCAGTAAACTGACCTCATCTCTGTAGGCAGTAAACTGACCTCATCTCTGTAGGCACACTCAACGTTGTTGATTATCCCACCCCACTGTGGTGACACCACTGTGGTGACACCACTGTGATGACACCACTGTGGTGTCATCACTGTGGTGTCATCACTGTGGTGACACCACTGTGGTGTCACCACTGTGGTGTCATCACTGTGGTGTCATCACAGAGCAGAGACCCGACAGTCTGGCTGGACATTAAACAGCCATAACTCCAGTTCCCAGCATGGTAAACTTACGAAACTTGCTAGGTGCACTTAGACGGCCAATAGGGACGGGCTGTAATTGCTTAAGCCCCGCCCCCTCTGTGTTCCTGTTGAGCAGCCTTGAAATATATGGACAGGCATTCAACATTGTTCCTCTAGTTCATATAGCTTAAATGAAATTAACTCATCAAAGGCACCTCTCACTTCACACTGTTTTTCTCCTCCAGATAAGCAGCTGATCCAGTACACACAGTGCCCCCTGCTGGCCTTCCTGGACAGCAGCGGTATGGAGCAGCAGGCCTCCTCCATAGCGCCCTCTACAGACCTGCTCCTAAACTCCTCTACAGCGCCCCCTACAGACCTGCTCCTAAACTCCTCCATAGCGCCCCCTACAGACCTGCTCCTAAACTCCTCCACAGCGCCCCCTACAGACCTGCTCCTAAACTCCTCTACAGCGCCCCCTACAGACCTGCTCCTAAACTCCTCCATAGCGCCCCCTACAGACCTGCTCCTAAACTCCTCCATAGCGCCCCCTACAGACCTGCTCCTACACTCCTCCACAGCGCCCCCTACAGACCTGCTCCTACACTCCTCTACAGCGCCCCCTACAGACCTGCTCCTAAACTCCTCCATAGCGCCCCCTACAGACCTGCTCCTAAACTCCTCCATAGCGCCCCCTACAGACCTGCTCCTACACTCCTCCACAGCGCCCCCTACAGACCTGCTCCTACACTCCTCTACAGCGCCCCCTACAGACCTGCTCCTACACTCCTCTACAGCGCCCCCTACAGACCTGCTCCTACACTCCTCCATAGCGCCCCCTACAGACCTGCTCCTACACTCCTCCTACTACTCCACAGCGCCCCCTACAGACCTGCTGGAGGAGCGGCAGGAGCAGAGAGCTCCTCGTAGCTCCTCCCTCGTCCGTCTGGAGCCTCTGACCGAGGCTGAGGCCAGTGAGGAAACCCTGTTTTACCTGTGTGAGCTGTCCCCACAGCGCCCTCTAGAGGACACTGTGTGAGCTGTCCCCACAGCGCCCTCTAGAGGACACTGTGAGCTGTCCCCACAGCGCCCTCTAGAGGACACTGTGTGAGCTGTCCCCACAGCGCCCTCTAGAGGACACTGTGTGAACTGTCCCCACAGCGCCCTCTAGAGGACACTGTGTGAGCTGTCTGATGTCCCTCTAGAGGACACTGTGTGAACTGTCTGATGTCCCTCTAGAGGACACTGTGTGAACTGTCTGATGTCCCTCTAGAGGACACTGTGTGAACTGTCTGATGTCCCTCTAGAGGACACTGTGTGAACTGTCTGATGTCCCTCTAGAGGACACTGTGTGAACTGTCTGATGTCCCTCTAGAGGACACTGTGTGAACTGTCTGATGTCCCTCTAGAGGACACTGTGTGAACTGTCTGATGTCCCTCTAGAGGACACTGTGTGAACTGTCCCCACAGCGCCCTCTAGAGGACACTGTGTGAACTGTCTGATGTCCCTCTAGAGGACACTGTGTGAACTGTCTGATGTCCCTCTAGAGGACACTGTGTGAACTGTCTGATGTCCCTCTAGAGGACACTGTGTGAGCTGTCTGATGTCCCTCTAGAGGACACTGTGTGAGCTGTCTGATGTCCCTCTAGAGGACACTGTGTGAACTGTCTGATGTCCCTCTAGAGGACACTGTGTGAACTGTCTGATGTCCCTCTAGAGGACACTGTGTGAACTGTCTGATGTCCCTCTAGAGGACACTGTGTGAACTGTCTGATGTCCCTCTAGAGGACACTGTGTGAACTGTCTGATGTCCCTCTAGAGGACACTGTGTGAACTGTCTGATGTCCCTGTAGAGGACACAGGGGCCCCTGTCTACCAGGGGACAGCCTGTCTTTGCGCCAGTCACACTGTTTAAAGGAGACATCCGTTCATTTTTAGTGTTATCTTTGATGTGTGGCAAATCACTCACCAACGAAATGCCCATTGAGTTACTCCACAGATCCCCCTGTCGACCCCCACCGTTGGCATAATAGGAGGCGCGAGCATAGCCCAAACTCACCCATTTTAACAAATGCAAAGTCTGTTTTTTTTCTCCTAGCACTCATTGTGGAGCCCCATGAGACCAAGCTAACCGCTAATAACAGAACGAGCTAACGCTCGTTGCTTGTTTCTCTCCGAACCTGGCAACCTGGTGTTGCCAGGCAGAGAGATAAGCAGCCATTAACTACTAGTTATTCTAGTAGTTATCCACTAACTACTAGTTATTCTAGTAGTTATCCACTAACTACTAGTTATTCTTGTAGTTATCCACTAACTACTAGTTATTCTAGTAGTTATCCACTAACTACTAGTTATTCTAGTAGTTATCCACTAACTACTAGTTATCCTAGTAGTTATCCACTAACTACTAGTTATCCTAGTAGTTATCCACTAACTACTAGTTATCCTAGTAGTTATCCACTAACTACTAGTTATTCTAGTAGTTATCCACTAACTACTAGTTATTCTAGTAGTTATCCACTAACTACTAGTTATTCTAGTAGTTATCCACTAACTACTAGTTATTCTAGTAGTTATCCACTAACTACTAGTTATTCTAGTAGTTATCCACTAACTACTAGTTATCCTAGTAGTTATCCACTAACTACTAGTTATTCTAGTAGTTATCCACTAACTACTAGTTATTCTAGTAGTTATCCACTAACTACTAGTTATTCTTGTAGTTATCCACTAACTACTAGTTATTCTAGTAGTTATCCACTAACTACTAGTTATTCTTGTAGTTATCCACTAACTACTAGTTATTCTTGTAGTTATCCACTAACTACTAGTTATTCTAGTAGTTATCCACTAACTACTAGTTATTCTTGTAGTTATCCACTAACTACTAGTTATTCTAGTAGTTATCCACTAACTACTAGTTATTCTAGTAGTTATCCACTAACTACTAGTTATTCTAGTAGTTATCCACTAACTACTAGTTATTCTTGTAGTTATCCACTAACTACTAGTTATTCTAGTAGTTATCCACTAACTACTAGTTATTCTAGTAGTTATCCACTAACTACTAGTTATTCTAGTAGTTATCCACTAACTACTAGTTATTCTTGTAGTTATCCACTAACTACTAGTTATTCTAGTAGTTATCCACTAACTACTAGTTATTCTAGTAGTTATCCACTAACTACTAGTTATTCTTGTAGTTATCCACTAACTACTAGTTATTCTTGTAGTTATCCACTAACTACTAGTTATTCTAGTAGTTATCCACTAACTACTCAACCCAAGAATAAAATACAGCACATGTACAAGCTCTGAACTTGTAGATCTGCATTTTGCACTGGCAGCGCCATGCTTTCTGTTCCCAGGTTGTTTTTTAGTTGAGATTATTTGGCACATAAAAAACACCTGGAGAAAATAAAACAGACTGGATACAATGTTAATGGATTATGGATACAATGTTAATGGATTATGGATACAATGTTAATGGATTATGGATACAATGTTAATGGATTATGGATACAATGTTAATGGATTATGGATACAATGTTAATGGATTATGGATACAATGTTAATGGATTATGGATACAATGTTAATGGATTATGGATACAATGTTAATGGATTATGGATACAATGTTAATGGATTATGGATACAATGTTAATGGATTATGGATACAATGTTAATGGATTATGGATACAATGTTAATGGATTATGGATACAATGTTAATGGATTATGGATACAATGTTAATGGATTATGGATACAATGGGTTAATGGATTATGGATACAATGTTAATGGATTATGGATACAATGTTAATGGATTATGGATACAATGGGTTAATGGATACAATAACAACAAAGACAAGTAGATGTACAAACCCACAGGGCTCGTTGGGTGGGCCTTCCTTCCTCATGACACTCCTACAAAGAAAGATTATGACAAAACATTAGAGTAGTAGTTAAACATTAGAGTAGTAGTTAAACATTAGAGTAGTAGTTAAACATTAGAGTAGTAGTTAAACATTAGAGTAGTAGTTAAACATTAGAGTAGTAGTTAAACATTAGAGTAGTAGTTAAACATTAGAGTAGTAGTTAAACATTAGAGTAGTAGTTAAACATTAGAGTAGTAGTTAAACATTAGAGTAGTAGTTAAACATTAGAGTAGTAGTTAAACATTAGAGTAGTAGTTAAACATTAGAGTAGTAGTTAAACATTAGAGTAGTAGTTAAACATTAGAGTAGTAGTTAAACATTAGAGTAGTAGTTAAACATTAGAGTAGTAGTTAAACATTAGAGTAGTAGTTAAACATTAGAGTAGTAGTTAAACATTAGAGTAGTAGTTAAACATTAGAGTAGTAGTTAAACATTAGAGTAGTAGTTAAACATTAGAGTAGTAGTTAAACATTAGAGTAGTAGTTAAACATTAGAGTAGTAGTTAAACATTAGAGTAGTAGTTAAACATTAGAGTAGTAGTTAAACATTAGAGTAGTAGTTAAACATTAGAGTAGTAGTTAAACATTAGAGTAGTAGTTAAACATTAGAGTAGTAGTTAAACATTAGAGTAGTAGTTAAACATTAGAGTAGTAGTTAAACATTAGAGTAGTAGTTAAACATTAGAGTAGTAGTTAAACATTAGAGTAGTAGTTAGACCCAAAACATTGTTTTATTCTTTACGTTTTCTTTAAAGGTAAGCCTGCAGCGCGTTGTGGGCTTGTAGGTCTGTTATTCACAGCGTTGTGGGCTTGTAGGTCTGTTATTCACAGCGTTGTGGGCTTGTAGGTCTGTTATTCACAGCGTTGTGGGCTTGTAGGTCTGTTATTCACAGCGCGTTGTGGGCTTGTAGGTCTGTTATTCACAGCGTTGTGGGCTTGTAGGTCTGTTATTCACAGCGTTGTGGGCTTGTAGGTCTGTTATTCACAGCGTTGTGGGCTTGTAGGTCTGTTATTCACAGCGCGTTGTGGGCTTGTAGGTCTGTTATTCACAGTGTTGTGGGCTTGTAGGTCTGTTATTCACAGCGCGTTGTGGGCTTGTAGGTCTGTTATTCACAGTGATGTGGGCTTGTAGGTCTGTTATTCACAGTGATGTGGGCTTGTAGGTCTGTTATTCACAGCGCGTTGTGGGCTTGTAGGTCTGTTATTCACAGTGTTGTGGGCTTGTAGGTCTGTTATTCACAGCGCGTTGTGGGCTTGTAGGTCTGTTATTCACAGTGATGTGGGCTTGTAGGTCTGTTATTCACAGCGCGTTGTGGGCTTGTAGGTCTGTTATTCACAGTGTTGTGGGCTTGTAGGTCTGTTATTCACAGCGCGTTGTGGGCTTGTAGATCTGTTATTCACAGCGCGCCACAGACACTATGGTTTGATCAAGAATGAATCGGCCTTAACCCATTAAGCCCGGGAACGCATCTCTGTCATTTTTAAGATTTCTTTGGCTATTTTTGAAAATGATGTTTGCTATAATATCAGTGGTGCTCCAACTTTTCCATGTGAAGGACCCCAAAAATGATATGTATTTGGCCGTGGACCTCCATCACAAAAGATGTTGTTCCAGGGACCCCCAAAAGCACAGATCGGAGTTACAAATGTTCGCTTTAAAACATATATATATATATATGTATTCAAAGATTTGCACAAAAAAAAAATTTGCACGAAATCTTAAAATGAGAGAGAGAGAGAGAGAGAGAGAGAGAGACTTTTTTTGGAGCCCATAAAGTTTCACAATGATTCTGTAAAGCTTTGTATATAAACTCATGGAAATGTATTTATTATTGTTTTGTTTACATTTGTGTCCATATGAAGGTTTAATGTTTTATAAAACTATGTTTTCCTTTTGATCAGATTCAGTTTGTTGTTCTGTTCAGCCGCCTAGACCCCAAAATAATCCTAATTGAACTATATCTGTATACAGTTATACTGTATGTGTTACTGTACAGTTATACTGTATACAGATATACTGTATGTGTTACTGTACAGTTATACTGTATACAGATATACTGTATGTGTTACTGTACAGTTATACTGTATACAGATATACTGTATGTTTACTGTACAGTTATACTGTATACAGATATACTGTATGTTTACTGTACAGTTATACTGTATACAGATATACTGTATGTTTACTGTACAGTTATACTGTATGTTTACTGTACAGTTTTACTGTATGTTGGTTTGTTTACTGTTCAGAGAGAGAGCAATGTTGCACATTATTAAGAAAATCATCTGGGGACCCTTTGGGTCCCGAACACCAGTTTGAGAACCACCTGGCCTATATAATAACCGTATGGATTCTGTATGGGATTCGACACAAATAAAGAACAAATAAGATCTAAGCTCTTAATGCGTCCAGTCTGTCTTCATGTCTTAATGGCCGATCGTTAAATGTTTTTCATAATAAACGGTTTCTATGTTTCTATGTTTAATATTTTCTTTAACACATCGTAGGATGCATCGTAATGCAACTGAACCTGAACACGTATGGTCAAGTTTTTGTTCACGTTATGATGCAGTTTGAATATAAATATAAACGCTTTGCTTCAAAGACCGTTTGTGATGGACTTCATGGAGCTTTAATAAAAACAATGGTCCCGATTCACTAAGCGATTTACGAGCATATTTTGTACTTACCGGCATTTAAGACAAATCCTACACCTGCCGTCAGATTCATTCATGTTTTTTTGTCTGTGTTTTGAGCGTGAGGTGCGCACATTCTCAAGTCAGCCCCCAGGCTGTCTTACCAGGGATCCCACTGAGCCATAGTCGGCTATTAGACCTCCGTCTAAAACCGGGTTATAATTGGTCTAACAGTGAAAGTTTTTTAGCGGTCTAGACTTAGCCTAGACGTTGATTAGCTGTTTTTTAAGCGTCTGTATATAGACGTCTATATTATAGACGTCATTTCAACGGCTATAATATAGACAGTCTATAAATAGACACTTAAAAACAGCTAATCAACGTCTAGGCTAAGCCTAGACCGCTAAAAAACCTTCACTGTTAGACCAATTATAACCCCGTTTTAGCCTAGCCCTATAGGCGTATTTTAGACGTCTAATAGCCCGAAAAATGCTTAGTTATTCTTCATGCCAAAATCAATTACAACAGTGGCAAACCTCAAATAAAATATGTGTGTGGCCAACTTTTGTCAACAGCATCGGCCAAGCGGGCTGTCTCAGCTAAAGTGTCACTAATAATGAAAATTAAAATAATACATCTTACCATATGATGACAAAACTAGTTTATGAAAGCTGTGTCCAGAAGATCCATTCTCCATTCCGACGTAGGACAGTGATATATTAATCCAAAATTAACTAATTTAATCAAAAAGTAATCAATAAGCTCTGGACTGGTCCATAATCAGATAGCAGCGTTCCACTTGTAGCTATGCCCTGGATTTATTTTCAACATAATCTTTTTACCTGGTAAAAGTGAGCAATGTTAAGTAGAAAAGGCTTTAATATAAGGATAATTCCTATGTTTCCAATGAGAACATGTGAGCAATTAGGGGTTAAGAGTCTTGCTCAGGGACACATTTCATTTCATCGACACATATGCTGACATGGCCTGGAATCGAACCTGGGGCAACCAGGGCCTCTGGCTCCCTAGGCGGGCTCACTAACCACTCAGCTATGGCCACCCCGTGACCCTAATATAAAATATCGTTTTGATGTGTTATTAGTCTATTATTTGCTGGCGGGGTTAAACCTTGTAAACGTTACACATTACGTTCAGCTGATCCATCGTGCAATAGTGGGACTCGCTTCCAGACAGATCAGAACGATGTTCAAGTTCTCTGTCAGTGTCAAGGCAATGCGGCCTCATAGACATCTGTAAGTTTGGACGAGACGTTAAACTCTTTTTGTGAGAAATAAGCAACCATGTCTGTGAAAATAAGCCCAAAAGAAGCTAGCCATATGAGAACTGTAAACCTATATATATACTGTATACATTGAAATGATATACTGTAGTCTATACATTGGAGATAGCCGATCTACAATCCAATCTACAAGCTCACAGCGCTTCATGATGCGATGCGTTGGGAAAGAAATCTTTAAATAAAATGTGGAATATTTGATTTTTTAAACATTCTAACAACACAAATCTGGTACAGGGCTCCAGCTGGCACAACAATACATTTTCTGATGGGGCTTATAGGGATACATAGCCTACATATTAACTAGCGCAGTGGTTCTCAAACTTTTTCATGTCAAGGACCCCCAAATTGACACTTATTAGCCTGTGGACCCCCATTTGAAAAGATATGCCAGGGACCCCCATAAGAGAAGATTTTTACGGCTCTATGCAGTGATTCTCAATCATTTTAATTTCAAGGACCCCCAGTTTGACATGCATTAAGCTACGGACCCCCATTTAATGGCATTTCTATCTCTGGGACCCCAATTCATATTGTAAAATCATTTTAATCTAATCTTTGTGAGTGTGTACAAATGGAACCAAATGGACCCGTTAGGGTCCATTTGGTTCCATTTGTACACTCTCAGAGTCACAGACCCATAAGGGTCCATTTGGTTCCTGTCCATCATTTAGCTGGGGACCCCCTGGAACCCCCTCAAGTACCCCAGGGGGTCCCCGGACCCCACTTTGAGAACCAACGAACTAGCGGACATGGCAACACTGTTCAGCACGGTGACGTTGGATGCTGTTGGATGCAGCCTTCCAGATTAATCATGTCCTACACCTGGTCAGACCCCCCCCTAATAGACGACTATGGCTCAGTGGGCGAACACACCACATGAAGGAGTTATGTGATAGAAGGCTTTACTTTATTACTTTATTTAAATACAGGACATTATTATTGATATATGGTTTAGTTTATGTTCACAGCGCAGAGCTCACTCAGCCCAGGGTCTGACAGAGCGTTAGAAAATAAAGTTTGAATTGAAAATGTAATAATGACATTCCAGGCCAGCAGGGGGCGGTACACTGGAGGAGGAAGAAGACGAAGTAGAAGAAGAAGACATCACATGATGTCACGTGAGCGGCGTAGTGTCACGTGACCGTGGTCTGGAGACGCAGTGAAAACACGGAAGAGATTTTTCTTCTTCTTTATGGTAAAAGATATTAATATTATTATTATCAGCATTGTTTGATTGATTTGTACAGATGCTGATCTACTAACACACCGTTTATTATTGTGTTGTGTTATTGTCGTTGTGTATCTGTGTGTATTGTTGTGTATAACTATAGTTGTCAGACATTAAGCTGATCTACAAACACATTGTAGTTCTTTATAAAGTGTAGGTGTGAAAGAAGGGTCTCAGGCTGCTAGAATAAAAGTGATGATATGATATGAATATGATAATAATATGATAATAATATGAATATGATAATAATGTGATAATAATATGATAATAATATGAATATGATAATAATATGATAATAATATGAATATGATAATAATACTGACCAGGGATCACATTACTGCAGCCATTATGAACAAAGAGAGAGAGAGAGAGAGAGAGAGAGAGAGAGAGAGAGAGAGAGAGAGAGAGAGAGAGAGAGAGAGAGAGAGAGAGAGAGAGAGAGAGAGAGAGAGAGAGAGAGAGAGAGAGAGAGAGAGAGAGAGAGAGAGAGAGAGAGAGAGAGAGAGAGAGAGAGAGTGTAGTGACATCATGTGATCATGGATTCCTTATTCATGGAGGTGAACACATCATTTAGAGAACCACTGCACTTATACGTCTAAATGCTGCATTCATGGGCAGGGGCTCAAGACCCCTTTGATGTGTGTGTGTGTGTGTGTGTGTGTGTGTGTGTGTGTGTGTGTGTGTGTGTGTGTGTGTGTGTGTGTGTGTGTGTGTGTGTGTGAATACAAGAAGACTCACCCCAAGACGAACTCACCCCAACTGAAAAAGGAAAACTCACCCCGGGCGGTAGGAACACTCACCCCAGGACCTGAGAAAACTCACCCCGGAACACTCACCCCGGGGGTAGGAAAACTCACCCCAGAAAAACTCAATGGTGTAAAGTACAGTGAGTTTTTGTTTTGTGGGTGGGTTTAACCTTTCCCCTCTACACCAAGTCTGTATGTTTAAAAAAGGCACATCTACCGGCTTGTGAGCTTTCCTTTTTCACAGAATGCTTTCATAATGAGACACGTTTAATCCATACTGGATTAAATTCTGTCTTTGAAGGTATAGAATTACCAAAATATGTCGTTCAATGATATTTTTGTGTTTAAAATATTGTCATCATTGTCCATGTAGACAGGAGGCAAGATTATATTGATTTCAGCAGAAAAGCCCAAAACTTGTAGAAACACTGCTCTAAATATCAGGTTTACACATAAGCTACAAGTTGCTGTTCACCATAACACAAAGCTCACAAGCCGGTAGATCTACCTTTTTTTAAACCATTTTTCAAAGTTAAAAACCATTGGGGTGAGTTTTCCACAAAGTTGGGGTGAGTCTTCCGGGGTGAGTCTTCTCAGGTCCTTGGGTGAGTGTTCCTACCCCCGAAAATCTTGGGGGTGAGTTTTCCTACCTCTGGGGTGAGTCTTCCGGGGTGAGTTTTCCTACCTCTGGGGTGAGTTGGTTTTGGGGTGAGTCTTCTTGATACCGTGTGTGTGTGTGTGTGTGTGTGTGTGTGTGTCTGACAACATGACACCCAATAAGCTGATCATACATCAGGCTGAATGAACTCCATGTCTGTGGAGAAATACATGATTTATTTCTCCACAGACAGTTCATTCAGCCTGATGTCTTTGTATTTACATTAATGCAGGAAATGTCTATATTTGACCAAAACACAAGCTTTGTAAACAAATGACCATAAAGGAAGGAATAATGTTATTTACTGTGAGATGGTGATGTAAAAATATTATTATTAAGGATTAATGGTTCAGGAGGCGGCGATGGAAACATATTATTAATTATGAATCATAATAATAGTTGATATTATTATTGTTCAGGGGGAAATAATAATAAAACATTAAAATAAAAGTGTGGTCAGTACCGTTAGTATGGTGGTTCTGTTGTAATACCCAGTTTAACCACTTGGTGTCGCACTAGACTCAGGAATATAATGAGACCGTAGGAACCATTCAACTGAACTATTGTTTAATCTGAAGTTTAACATAAAACTATTCATACAATTAATTCATACAATAAGACCCTCTCTCCCCTCTCCATACAGTACATGTGTTCTTCAGTATTATGTTATTATATGAGACCCTGATATGAAGCTCTTCTCATGTGTTTTGTGTAACTTTATCATCTAAAAGTCATGATAAAATAAAACTGAGCACAGAGCTTTGGTTCTTTCTTTAGTTCAGACCTGGATGTCATTCTGCTGCTAGAAGAGAAGGAACTGACATGTGTGACTGTAGTATTTTATTATATATGTATTTATTCCTGTCCTCTCCAGATATCATGGGCTCTTCAGTATGTTGTATTATATATTTATATATATTATATCATATATTTCAGGTATCATGGGCTCTTCAGTATGTTGTATTATATATTTATGTATATTATATCATATATTTCAGGTATCATGGGCTCTTCAGTAGGTTGTATTATATATTTATATATATTATATCATATATTTCAGATATCATGGGCTCTTCAGTATGTTGTATTATATATTTATATATATTATATCATATATTTCAGGTATCATGGGCTCTTCAGTATGTTGTATTATATATTTATGTATATTTCAGGTATCATGGGCTCTTCAGTATGTTGTATTATATATTTATGTATATTTATGTATATTTCAGGTATCATGGGCTCTTCAGTATGTTGTATTATATATTTATGTATATTTATGTATATTTCAGGTATCATGGGCTCTTCAGTATGTTGTATTATATATTTATGTATATTTATGTATATTTCAGGTATCATGGGCTCTTCAGTATGTTGTATTATATAGTTATTATGTATATTATATAATATATTTCAGGTATCATGGGCTCTTCAGTATGTTGTATTATATATTTATGTATATTTATGTATATTTCAGGTATCATGGGCTCTTCAGTATGTTGTATTATATAGTTATGTATATTTATGTATTATATCATATATTTCAGGTATCATAGGCTCTTCAGTATGTTGTATTATATATTTATGTATATTATATCATATATTTCAGGTATCATGGGCTCTTCAGTAGAAAGGACAGATGAGAATGTTCGTGAATACTTGCTCTACAGAGGATTCACCTCAACTCTGAGACATCTGGACTCTGAGATCAAAGTAGACAAAGACAAGGGATTCAGGGTGAGTTTCATGTTAATTACACTTTAATGTTAATTACTCTTTAATGTTAATTACACTTTAATGTCCTTTAATTACACTTTAATGTTAATTTCACTTTAATGTTAATTACACTTTAATGTTAATTACTCTTTAATGTTAATTACACTTTAATGTCATTTAATTACACTTTAATGTCATTTAATTACACTTTAATGTTAATTACACTTTAATGTCATTTAATTACACTTTAATGTTAATTACACTTTAATGTCATTTAATTACACTTTAATGTTAATTACACTTTAATGTTAATTAACCTTTAATGTTATTTAATTACACTTTAATGTTAATTACACTTTAATGTTAATTACTCTCTCTGTCTGTGTGTCTGTCTGTCTGTCTGTCTGTCTGTCCAGGTGGACAAGATGGTGGACCAGCTGCTCAACCTGGTGGCGACCTTTGACCTCGCAGGCCTGCGTGAATACTGGTCGTATCTGGACCGCCGTTTGTTCAGCCGCCTGGAGGACGTTTACCGAAACACCGTCAACAAACTACGAACCAGCTTATACCGATACTATGTAGTTAATACTATACAGGTATATAGATACTATGTAGTTAATACTATACAGGTATATACATACTATGTAGTTAATACTATACAGGTATATAGATACTATGTAGTTAATACTATACAGGTATATACATACTATGTAGTTAATACTATACAGGTATATAGATACTATGTAGTTAATACTATACAGGTATATACATACTATGTAGTTAATACTATACAGGTATATACATACTATGTAGTTAATACTATACAGGTATATAGATACTATGTAGTTAATACTATACAGGTATATACATACTATGTAGTTAATACTATACAGGTATATACATACTATGTAGTTAATACTATACAGGTATATACATACTATGTAGTTAATACTATACAGGTATATACATACTATGTAGTTAATACTATACAGGTATATAGATACTATGTAGTTAATACTATACAGGTATATACATACTATGTAGTTAATACTATACAGGTATATAGATACTATGTAGTTAATACTATACAGGTATATACATACTATGTAGTTAATACTATACAGGTATATACATACTATGTAGTTAATACTATACAGGTATATAGATACTATGTAGTTAATACTATACAGGTATATACATACTATGTAGTTAATACTATACAGGTATATACATACTATGTAGTTAATACTATACAGGTATATACATACTATGTAGTTAATACTATACAGGTATATACATACTATGTAGTTAATACTATACAGGTATATAGATACTATGTAGTTAATACTATACAGGTATATACATACTATGTAGTTAATACTATACAGGTATATACATACTATGTAGTTAATACTATACAGGTATATACATACTATGTAGTTAATACTATACAGGTATATACATACTATGTAGTAAATAAAGAAAATACATCACATGGATGCAACTGGGACGCATCATCAGTGTTGTAGCCTGGGGTCATAGGGTGTTTCGGGTCTCGCAACATACACCCTCGCCCAGGTGACCCAGCCAGGGTTGATCAAGCCCCGACTTACGTCCCAGTAGCACCCACGGTCAGTCCTATAGGGAAAGACAGGGCCACTCAGTCCGCTTCTCCGGAAGTACTCTGCCGGGACTCGGGGAGGCTCTGGCACGTGGAGGGACTAGGCACTGTGGGTTGTCTCCTGGCCGGGCTCCTCCTTCGTCTCACCAGGTCCAGGACCTGAGCGCTGCGCCAGATCAGATGCACCGCCCCGATCCAAACATTTCCTTCTGGCGTGATGGTTCCTTGGGCCGATGCCACTAGATTGGGCCGTCTAATGGTATTAGCTCCGCTTGCGGTACGCTGGAATGGAATGGCCCTCCTAAAGGCCTCACCGCGGGTTTGTTGGGCTTCTTCCTCACGGAAGACACAGCATGGGGCGCTAACCCATACTGCTCCCGGGATGCCGTCTACATTCCGGCTGTCAACAGTCTCTCCTGTGGTCACCAAACTATTCCTGGTTGTCACGTAGTCTATAAATTCCTATGAGCCACTATAAATAGAATAACTAATAAAGAAAATACATCACATGGATGCAACTGGGACGCATCATCAGTGTTGTAGCCTGGGGTCATAGGGTGTTTCGGGTCTCGCAACATACACCCTCGCCCAGGTGACCCAGCCAGGGTTGATCAAGCCCCGACTTACGTCCCAGTAGCACCCACGGTCAGTCCTATAGGGAAAGACAGGGCCACTCAGTCCGCTTCTCCGGAAGTACTCTGCCGGGACTCGGGGAGGCTCTGGCACGTGGAGGGACTAGGCACTGTGGGTTGTCTCCTGGCCGGGCTCCTCCTTCGTCTCACCAGGTCCAGGACCTGAGCGCTGCGCCAGATCAGATGCACCGCCCCGATCCAAACATTTCCTTCTGGCGTGATGGTTCCTTGGGCCGATGCCACTAGATTAGTTAATACTATACAGGTATATAGATACTATGTAGTTAATACTATACAGGTATATAGATACTATGTAGTTAATACTATACAGGTATATAGATACTATGTAGTTAATACTATACAGGTATATACATACTATGTAGTTAATACTATACAGGTATATAGATACTATGTAGTTAATACTATACAGGTATATACATACTATGTAGTCCTCTGAGGGAAAGACAGGGCCTCTCAGTCCACTTCTCCAGAACTACTCTGCCGGGACCGGGGGAGAGGAGAGGCTCTGTGGATGGCCTCCTGGCCGGGCTCCTCCTTCGTCTCACCAGGTCCAGGACCTGAGCGTTGCACCAGACTCCTCCCCCCCCCCCCCCGATCCAAACATTTCATTCTGGTGTGATGGTGTCTTGGGCCGTGGTGGTTCTGCAGGCTCCACTTGCGGCTTGCTTGAATGGCCAGCACTCGGTGCCACACTATGCAATTGTAGATCTGGTATTTTTTGTTGTTGTCATTGCTGTTGTATCCTACTGACTCACAAGCCTGTCTGTCTGTCTGTCTGTCTGTCTGTCTGTCTGTCTGTCTGTCTGTCTGTCTGTCTGCCTGTCTGTCTGTCTGTCTGTCTGTCTGTCTGTCTGTCTGTCTGCCTGTCTGCCTGTCTGTCTGTCTGTCTGTCTGTCTGTCTGTCTGCGCAGAGAGGTTGTCTGGACAAGACCCAGGAGTTCTTCCAGAAACAGGGGGTGGAGTTTCACGGTCAGGCGGAGTGGCGCGATTGGTTCGCTCTGCCCTTCATCCCCGCCCCCGAGCAACACCCCGCCTTCTCGCCCTACTTCTCCCGCCAGTGGGCCGACACCTTCCTGGTGTCGCTGCACAACTTCCTGTCCGTGCTCTTCCAGTGCATGCATATCCTTTTACCCACAATGCACCTGTCCGTGCTCCTGTCAGTGCATGCGTATCCTCTAGAGGTGTAACGATATAGAAACCGCATCGAAAAATCGTTTTGAATCTTCAACGATCTACTATATCGATATGCAAACAGCTACATATCCTATCGTTTGACTTTGTATCGAATCGAATCGTTTTGCAATGCAAATAATCAATTTTATCAATACTAATACTTTTAAGAAGACAAAAGAGAAAGAGGGGTTTATATCCAGTATCCACGTATTTATTTTTCACACAGAATTTCTGGGTAAATAAATAGTTACTATATCGATTTTAAATCATTGAATCGTATCGTATGGTTCTAAATGAACCTGTCCTGTATCTTCATGTATTATCGTATCGTTCTAAAGTATCCTGTATCGTTCATGTATCGTATCGTTCTAAAGTATCCTGTATCGTTCATTATCGTATCGTTCTAAAGTATCCTGTATCGTTCATGTATCGTATCGACTACCAAGTATCGTGATACGTATAGAATGGTTGTTAAAACGTATCGTTACACCCCTAATATCCTCTCACCCACAATGGGTCCAACGTACTTATTATTTAGAAGAGATCAACACGGACAGTTTAAGCCAGGGGTCTTTAACAGGGGCTCCGGGACCCCTAGGGGGTCCTCAGAGTTACTACAGGGGGTCCGCCAAATCTTTGTGATAGGATTAGTTTTTTTTTACATTAACCACTTGAACCCTAGCATCTCTGTTCTGATGAACATTAGCCGGAAATAGCAGATCTACAAGCTCACAAGGCCTCGCGCTGCGAGGCCTTGTGAGCTTGTAGATCTGCTATTTCCGGCAAAGAGGTTTGCTGTCGAGGGTAAAAGAAGCAAATCAAGTACCAAGTATTGAATGTTTAAGTGTTTAAATGTCTGAAATGAACAAAACGTATTAATGTACACAGCACTGATCATAGTCAATGAAGATATCTATGAAATATATGAATACGTTTCGTATGCAATGTATGGGGGTCCCTGCTTTATCTCTGTCAGCTAGGGGGTCCTTGAGCTGAAAACGACCCCTGGTTTAAGTCTTTTATTTATTTAGGTGTAAGTGGAAATAATGAGTGACGTTTTGTCTACCTCAGAGTCATGAGGAATGTCACCAGATCCAAACCTCAGTCATAAAATAACTATTTTTTCCCCCCACTGTAAAAAGTGAAGGAGGTGGGGAGGTTTTAATCAAGGAGATAGAATGGGAGCGGACGGGAGCCATTTTTTTTTGGCTCGGTGAACCATCTGTCCCTTCCTTCTCAGAGGCACTGTGGGTGGTTCCAAAGCTGCGCTAGCCCCCCCCCCCCTTTGTGGAAAAAAAAACAAAAAAACAAAAGATTGAAAACACGTTTTTTTTTTAAGCGCTACTCTTTGATAACACGGTAAATCACGGTTTTGGCACCCAATGTGTTAACAGTTTAAGTTTATATTATTAATAGTTTAAGTTTATATTATTAACAGTTTAAGTTTATATTATTAATAGTTTAAGTTTATATTTTTAATAGTTTTAAGTGTATAATATTAATCTTAACTGAATCACCCCAGCCTGCTCTGTTAAGTTTCGACGCTGAAGTCCAGAGAACCAGCAGCCTCACCGAAGAGAACGAACAGCTCAGACAACTGGTAAGAAGTAGTTAGTGTTGAAGGTGTTTTATATGTTTTATATGTTTTATATGTTTTATATGTATACTGAAAGATAAATAAAATACATAATACTAACGGGAAGTGTTGATAAAATAAATTCAATATTCTGTTTCTGCAGTTATTTGTTACACTTAATATACAGCTTCACACTCCACAGAGCGACTACATGAGACCTTTAAACCTATGTAGTAGCCTATACATTGGATAATCAAAAGGAAATTAAATGCAACACTGCCTTCAGAAGTTCAGCCATACACCAGATATGTATTGTGTATGTATGTTTTGCAGTTTAACATGTCAATGTGCGCAAATGGCTTGAGACAACAGCCCCTCTATTTCCAACGTAGGCAGCACACCATAAAACAATGCAAGAGAATGAGACAAATATACAATAGCGTTAGAAATGTTAAATAACAACATAGGGCATACTGTTTCAAATTAGGCATTTATTAAAAGACTCACAAGATTTGAACCTATATCATTGCAAGCAGCTATTAGCCTATAAATGATTTAATTTGCGGACGATTCTGTCGGGGGGGGGGGGGGGGGGTGCAACGGTGCGTATAAAACAGCGCTCTGTCGCTCTCTCTCTCTCTCTCTCTCCGACTGTACAGTGTACAGTATTTGTACAGTATTTAATTGTAGGCTACAGTAATATAACCACTAAAACTAATCAGGCTAAGAACCCAAACTGAACTACACAATGTGATGTGCTAATCAAATCAACTTTACTTTTCTTTGACATGCACAATTTTGTTTTCAGCACCATGGACAGCAGAACAGAGAGAGCCTGCATGTCAATGATAAGCAATCGATTTGACTGATTCTATATTAATTATTAGCCTACTATGCAACAACAAAACACAACAGTATGGCATGAACAGACCAGTTACAGACCAAACTCCAAACGCAACATATACAAACATACAACATATGTCCTACCTTATTGAATGAGAAGCTGCCGCATCAGTGCGCTTTTCTCAGCGACCAGGTCGATAATACAGTCCTTGTCCAAAGACACGAGCGTCTCTTTCTCAATTGCCATCAACATAAAGTCCTCGAGGTGCTCCTGTGATGCTGTGCTCTTCAGACGTTTTTTTATGAATTTCAATGTTGAAAAGCTTCGCTCACATGCAACTTGAGTCACTGACAGTGTTAAAAGGAACTTGTACCCAAGTCCAATTAGGTGGTATGAACCAGTGAGCAGGTTATAGCGCTGTAGGAAGAAATAGCAACAGGCGGGACACTTTTTACAGGATTTGCAGGTTTTGTTCACAACATCCCATTCTTCGTATGTGCTCTGCTGCTCATCATCTTCATCCTCAATACACATCTGGACCAGATACTCTTTACGCACAGACTCGCTCAACGTGCCCCAGTGGGTAGCCAGGCTGAGTAGTTCAGCCTGCAAGGCCTCGGGAGTGGCTTTATTGTTGTGCCTTATCAGGTTTGCGCTCAGCGTTTTCAGTGCGCCAGCAGGCACACCGTTACATTTCATGTCATCGAATTTCTGGGGGTCAAGCAGGGCAAAATCTGTGTACAATTCTCTGTTTTTAGCAAAACGCCGGGAAAGACTTTCATTGACGGTATCCAAAATGACATTGTGTACTGTAATCTCATACTTCTGATAGGCATCTGCAATGTGTGTATCACCACATAATTCACCTGGCATCTTTTTTTTCGTTTTTGGTCTTTTGCTCGGCAGTGCGTCTTCCACCTCTGCGTCCTCACAATCACACTCATTTAACTGAGCGTTTGCCCACGTCACAAAGTTGTCTGCGGCACTCTTTACCCCTGCAAAGTCCCTTGCGTATTGTTTCACACTCTCTTGTGTGCTTGTCACAAAGCGATGGGCAGTGAGCAAATCCATTCCACTCGTTTGCAAGTACTTGGATAGTGGAGTTGTTGTTTGGAAGACGCGCAGAAACGTCTGGGCAGTGAGGATAGTTTGGTATTTCAGCAGCGCATCTGCATACCCGCTGGCCTTCGCACGCACCGGCGGCTTCATATTAGCTTTATTACTCAGGGCCCTGAGTGTCACTATCAGATCAATGTAAAGACATCCAGCTGGATCCCCAAACTTCCCAAACACCTTTGTAAGCGCAGCATCTTTAGCCCACCATCGCGTTTCACCTATTGGTGACAGGCGCCTGTGCCGTGCGTCTTTGCTCACATCTTCCCATACATTCATTCTTAGGTATGAATCTCGCAGGAAAACAGCAATGTCGTTTAACAAAGAAAAGAGGGATGCACTCTCAAGAACGGAACTAGTAGTGTCCATTAGCACTAAATTCAGTACATGGCTATAACACCAGACGTGTACCTGCGGTGCATCAGATGACAAGAGTGCTGAGAAGCCCCTGTATTCCCCTTGCATGTTAGCCGCTCCGTCTGTGGCATTACCAACACAGTCAGCCACATTAATATCCATTTTCTCTAACACGAGTTTCACCAAATCAACCAAGCCCTGGCCAGTGTTCACCTCGCTATTGACATGTGCTATCATTCGCTCCTGTATTTTTTTTTTCAGTCACATAACGCATTATCACTGAACACTGGTCTTTGGCTTGAATGTCTTGTGAGGTATCAATTTGAATGGAATACATCCCAGCCTTTTTAACCTCAGCAGCAATATCCTCTTTAATGAGACGTCCTATAGCCTCTATGACCGTGTTTATGGTCGTCTTAGAGAGGAGAGTGACCAGTGAACCTCTGCCCTTTGCACCGGAGTCGTGCAGCCTCTTGCTTTTCTCAATACATGAACTGACATGTGTCTGCAAGCATACATCATATTTGCTCAACAAGAGAACGAGTTCTAAAAAAGTTCCATGGTCAGCAGCTTCGTTATCCAAACTGAATGCAGCCTCTAATTTGTCTCCCCTGTAACTGAGCCCACGTTTTCCAATGACTTTAACGATGTCAATAACACGTTCTAAAACCTGTCATCTTTGACGCACCTGCTCTCTGGATATAGACATTTGATTGACATCTATCAGCTCAGATATATTTCCTCTGTTGGCCCTTAAAAGGTAGGCATATGCAGCATCTCTATGAGGGGCAAGTATCTCATGCTCCGCTATGCGTTGGTGAATATGTCTCCAATCTCTCATTCCCAGAGTGAAGGGGTTGCCATGTTTGGAGAAGGCCAAGCACACAGAGCAGTATAATGTGTGTGATTTATCACAGTAAGTTAACCACGATCGCCATGTCCCATTGCTGCAATTAAAGACATTCTTTACTGTACTGTTGGTGGTTGTTTGAAATGGATGATACTTAAAATATAAATCCAAATCAACTGATTTTGGCCGTGCAAAATAGTTAAATGCAGTCTCCTCCAGCTCACTACCAGCCCCCCCCTCATCATCGACATCAGCAACAACATTACCGGCTCCATTGTCCACCTCCACAGCAGCCGCATTATTATTATTATCCAGTGCTGACTCCTCCTCCTCTGAGTCTGGGACATTAATGCACTGTCCAGCACCGGGTTCTGCCAGAATAAGATCCACGACCACATCTTTGGTAGCAGCGGTGCTAGTGCTAGCAGCACTGACAGCAGCACTATGGACCGACTCCTCGCAGTTGCTGCCACCGGCGACAGCCGCGACATTAACATGCTTGTCAACAGACTGGGCAAACAGCTTCGTTATTTTTAGACATTTCGCCCCATCAGCCTCCAGACATTTTCGTTTTTTTTCTCTTACTTTCGCCGCACCACCCTTTTCTTTCTTTTTTTGTTTTCTTTCCATTTTTTCACCTGCTGACAGTACAATCCACCTGCTTGCATTCTATCAACAACATATTCCCGCCCGGCGTTTTTGAAGTGGTTTACGTCAAACGTGGAGCAAACCACTTGAGCGGGGGGGAACGTAGTCTCCACCTCCCCTCTACTAAAGACACAATCACTTCAACCCCCCCATGACAATGTAGTGAATGGACCAGGCCGGGCAATTTCTCTTACAGGGCCGGTAGAGCGCAGGGCTGCGTGTTTTTTTCTTCACAATAAAAAAAAAATTGCTTGGCTTGGCCGCGGCCCCAGAGAAAATTTCTCTTACAGGGCCGGGCTGGCCCTTCGCAGGGCAAATTTTTTTTTTCTTCACAAAAAAATTAATAATAATTTGCTTGGCTTAGCCTGGTCCGGACCAGGCTAAGCCAAGCTTTATTAATCCAGTGCCTTGTTCTTCAGGTTTTTGTGAAATAGCTGTTAGTCCAATGACTCCAATCGTAAACCAATGAGTTTTTCCACACTTATTCAATTCTTATGCGAAAATCAAAGATCTACAAGCTCGGAAAAAAATTGTCTTATGGCGGCCGGGGGTGCACGGGTTCCCGTGGTGGCCGGGGACCCCATGGACCCCCGACCACCACGGGGACCCCCAGGGGACCCCGCCCCCCGTGGTCCCCCAGCCCCCCGGCCCCCCATGGACCCCCGTTGACCCCTGGCCCCCCGTGTACCCGCGGACCCGGGCCGCCAAAAGGGAAGCTTTTCACTTGTAGATCTTTGATTTTAGAAATTAGAAATTAGAAAATTATTCTAAGTGTTTATAATTATAATTCCAATATTCACATAAACTCCTCATGTTTAAGCCTAACTGAATTATATATTTATGGACTTGTATATAAACTAGTTGCATATATTTGGACAACTTTTGCATTTAATTTGCTAATTCGCTTTCTCCCTGGATCTATATTTATTGCGGCCGTGTTTCCTTTCTTGCTTATTAATTATACATTTTACTTCCTTGTATGATTCCATGAGCTGCTGCAGTGCTGCTATTCAGCCACAGAGAAGAACGCCGCTCTGGTTTTGGGCTCCATGATTGGTCAAGTTCAAGGACTCTGCTATGGACTTTCATGGTCTTTTATAGGAATAGGTGAACTCACATTCAGCCTGGTTTAACGATCCTGGCTCGACAAAGTCACTCCTTCTCAGCCAGGCTTGGTGTTCGTGGAACTGAATAAACCAGGCTGAACAGCTCAGGCTTGTCAAACCAGCCCTCAGAGGGTGACGTTTTTTTTCTCGCTCCAGCTCTGTTTTTTCAACAGTCCAAACAGCCTCCAGACGTCATTATCCGTTTGGCGGATGTGACGATTGTTGACAATGTTATTACAGTGTGTTAAATGTTAATACAATGTGTTAAATGTTAATACAATGTGTTTAATGTTAATACAATGTGTTTAATGTTAATACAATGTGTTTAATGTTAATACAATGTCATGTGTTTCAGGTGTTCGCGCTACAGGGCTCTTCCAGTGCCGGGATGAAGGACCAATCAGAGAACATAGGAGACCAGGCTCCTCCCCACCACAAACTGCCCGCCTACGTCCAGAACATGGACCGTCTGGGAGACACCGAGCTGTGAGGACCTTCTAACACCTTTAAACTATACGTTTTACCTGTCTTCTATGAGCTGTTAGGACCTTCTATAGGTTTTACCTGTCTTCTATGAGCTGTTAGGACCTTCTATATGGTTTTACCTGTCTTCTATGAGCTGTGAGGACCTTCTATAGGTTTTACCTGTCTTCTATGAGCTGTGAGGACCTTCTATAGGTTTTACCTGTCTTCTATGAGCTGTGAGGACCTTCTATAGGTTTTACCTGTCTTCTATGAGCTGTGAGGACCTTCTATAGGTTTTACCTGTCTTCTATGAGCTGTGAGGACCACACCTTCACAGACCTTCACGCTCTTCTCCTTTAAACGTGTTTAACTGCTGAAACCTCTACATTTTATCTGTTTTCTATGAGCTTTAAACCAAACAACATGAGCTGTGAGGACCACACACACACACACACACACACACACACACACACACACACACACACACACACACACACACACACACACACACACACACACACACACACACACACACACACACACACACACACACACACACACCCCTACACCTTGAAGTCTTTAACCATGTTGATCCTAAACATACTACAGTCTTTAACCATGTTGATCCTAAACATACTACAGTCTTTAACTATGTTGATCCTAAACATACTACAGTCTTTAACCATGTTGATCCTAAACATACTACAGTCTTTAACCATGTTGATCCTAAACACAGTACAGTACAAGGTGATACTGTGTAACTTGGTGGTTTTAATGCATTTTAAAGGGCAGATTCAGGACCAGGTGGTTTTCATTTTCATGTTTATTCTTTAATTTATTTGTTACGGGTTCAAACACTGCTTGGTGTTCTAAACCATTGTTTTAGTTCATATTATTCTCATCCATCATAAAGGGTTAGTTCTGAGAGTTACAGTTATCAAACCTGGCAGATGGTTCTAATTAAGTCTGGATACAAATCTACACCCTCCATCCAACCAAACCATCCAACCAAAGGCACTATTAGCAAGGCCAGGGTATTTGTAGAGCAACAAGGCATTTCAATGTGTTTTACACAAAACATCAAGTAAAGGAAACGCATACAATGACGTTAGGATATAATAAACAAAACAATGACGTTAGGATATAATAAACAAAACAATGACGTTAGGATATAATAAACAAAACAATGACGTTAGGATATAATAAACAAAACAAAAAACATAAAAATAGCAAATACAATTACAGTGCAGCAGAAATAGAAAACAAACTCAATCAAAGGCAGCAGCAAACATAAAGGCCTTTAGTTAGTTAGTGATTTAAAATAAATATGAGTGGCAGCTAGTGATTCGCGGCTCAGGTTTTTTCATGACCCGCCCCGCCCCGGAACCGAACCCGCCTCAACCAGCGCCGCAAAACGATATATAAATCAACGACTCGACCCGCGACCAGCGGTGAATAAAAAGAAGATAATCATGAGTGAGTGAACTGCTGCGTGACACCGTAGCCTACATCACACATCAGTATAAACACATTCATATATGTTTTGGCCTTTACATCTAGCAACCTTAATATGCAAAACCTACAGCTTGTGTTTAGTTTTGTTAATGTTACACATGAATGATGGAGGTTGATTACTTGCCTTAGTTGCCTGCAATGTGTATGTGTGTCACCAACTTTAGCCACTAACACTTTATACATTGCAGACAGACAGTCACTGTGCTGCTTCTATAATATCCACGACCCATACGAGTTCTGGTTCACTTCAGGACCCCGGTTCTGTTTATCATTACACCCGAGCGAACCACCTGTACACAGCTCTGATTAGGAGCAGATGCAGATGTGTAAAGCTTCATTTGTGCTTCGCCGTATGGCGGTGTTGTTGCGTATGGAAAATATCAGACATACAAGCTCACAACGCGACACGTTGCGACGTGTTGTGAGCTTGTAGGTCTGATATTTTCAACGCGCAACACCATGGTATGAAGAATAGGCTGGTCTATGGGATAACTGCAGAGCTTTGAGACACAGCAGCACCAGGCTGTCGGGAATTAACCCACACTGACATCGTCAGATCATGATACAAACTTTAAATAATTATGATGGGTTTTAATGGTAGTTTTATCCAAATATTAATATTAATAATAGGCTTAAATGTGATTTTCTTTTTTGCGTGTGAGAGTTGATGACCCTTGCTGATGACACTTGCTGCCGCTAGTGACACTAGTGGCAGCAAAACGTATCTGTAGTTTTCTGGGAGTTTGTTCCAGATATGCGGAGCATAGAAACTAAATGCTTCCTCATGTTTATTTGTGGTTTTAAGAACAGAAAGCAGACCTTTATGCTTCATGATATCAGCACAAGGTCCTAAATGTACACTTAATCATCAAAGCTTTTATAAACCAACAGTAGTATTTAAACCATTTAAAGCTTTGTAAACCAACAGTAGTATTTAAACCATTTAAAGCTTTGTAAACCAACAGTAGTATTTAAACCATTTAAAGCTTTGTAAACCAATGGTAGTATTTATATATATTTATTATAGAGTAACAGTAGTGTTTTGAAATCGATTCTTTGAGCCAATGTAAGGATTTTAACGCAGACACTCAAAGAGTCTCCATTGAGTCTCTGCCGGTCATCAAATTATTGTCTCAGGAATGCGATGAAAAACAAAACAATCTCCATGAGTTCAAGGCTTCATGAGGTTCATGGGGTTAATGGGGTTAATGGGGTTCATGGGGTTCATGGGGTTAATGGGGTTCATGGGGTTCATGGGGTTCATGGGGTTAATGGGGGTTAATGGGGTTCATGGGGTTAATGGGGTTAATGGGGGTTAATGGGGTTCATGGGGTTAATGGGGGTTAATGGGGTTAATGAGGTGTGTAATTGAGACTAGAACATTCTTCTGCCTACACATACGTCATGTCCTAGTATGAGCGAATAGGGGAAGGGAATCAACCTCACGTGATTCCTTTGTTTGGCCCGACAAAAACGAAATAAACCCATCAAATGTAACAGCGTGTTTGTTCCGTAATGCAATCCCGATGCTGAAAGCTGTGCTGTTTCACCCGAAAAAGTAATGGCGGATTCGGCCACGCCCCGAAATACCCGTATGTGTGTCTCAAAGAATAAGTCACTTTTTTTGGTGAACTTCTCCTTTAACACTTAGCCTGCCCTAATTATTTCAGATTTTTTGCTGTTGTCTGCCAGAGATTTTTCATTGAAATTAAAAAAGTACTCAGGAGCCGAGATACAGAATTTTTAAGTTTTGAGTTAACAAGGAAGTGGATAGGAGTCTAGATCTTCGAAAAATCATATCTCCTTGGTCTTTGGGTCAAATTGAAAAAATATATATATTTTTTTCAATTTTCAATAGAACGCATTTATACGATCTTGGCGGCCAAGTGCGCTATTTAATAGATCGCATTTATGCGTGATTGGCAGAAATTGAGTTAAGAACGGCATCACATTATAAATATCATCAGCTGTGCTGATCAGACGAAGGCGCTGTTGCAGCTGAAGTATGCTAAGCAGCTAACGCTAGCTGTTTGCACGGGAAGCTCACAGACGCAGAAGCTAAATCTGGCATTAAGAATTATGATTATTTTATCGAATATCTTAGTTAATTTCATACACTACATTACCCATGGTCCTTTATACTGACACATGTTCATTTGACTCCATTACCCATGATCCTCCTTAACCTCAAGCAAAGCCTGCACAGAATCAATCACAGTCGTCTAAAATGAGTTAAATGCTTATTTATAATGTACTTAAAAATCCTAACTCACAGTAACTTTTTTTCAAAGTTACTTTTTTCATAGTAACTATGAAAATAATGTGTAAATATCAGGTTCAGTCCTCACAACTGTAGTTAAATGAAGTAAAGCACAATATCACTTCCATCACATCATACAGTACGTTATATTATTATTATTGTTATTACCCTTATCATTATTATTATTATTATTATTAATGTTAAAACTCTCACTCCCCCAAAACCACAGTTTGCATGTCAAGTCAACTTATTATATTCTATTTGTTTTAAATATTATTTTAATATTTAAATGGTTGTTGGAGCAGATTCACCATTATTATTAATTTGTTTTTAACTAATTATATCAATTCAAAGCATGCATTGTTTTTCCATAGATAATTTATTTATTTATGATGACAATTATATATGAGTGTTTTGTAAAAAAGCATGTTCTTAACAGGATTGTATAAGTATTATTATTATTATTACATGTTCATTATGTTAATGATCATGAATTGTCTTTTACTAAAAGTTTATTAAAAAACGTCATTAGGAAACATGAAAGTCTGCCTTTGTGTTTATTAGAGTCACATTTAAACATTAAAATGTAGAAATGAAACTGCCTTTTAAAATGCATTTAATGTTACTCAGTATCACGTTACTGTGGGTCGGGACCCCCAAGGGGTCCTCAAATGATTTTGGGGGGGTCCCCAGATGATTAGCTTAATAATGTGCAACGTTGTTTTCTCATTCAACAGTAAACAAATCAACATACAGTATAAGTGTATATTTATACAGATAATTAGCTTAATAATGTGCAACGTTGTTTTCTCATTCAACAGTAAACAAATCAACATACAGTATAAGTGTATACAGGGGATCTACACATTTATAAAGTTACGATTTAAGGACTTTTAACACCTTTTTAATACCTATAAAATGAAAATAATAAGACCATTACTGCATTAAAAACAAAAACACGTCACAAAGTGAGTTTGTATATTTGCTATTTTTGAGAACGACTGAGTTCGGAGTTTTATGAAAGACTAAAATGAAAATGTAAAATGACACAGATGCTTTCCTGAGTTTAATGGGTTAAAGGGCAAGACCACTTAGTTAGAGGTTTGGGTTGTGTAGTCATCTTGCCATGATGTAACTCCAGGTTAACTCAAGGTGGACAAGAAATCTAAAATAATTGCTCCATGATTAGAAATTGATAATTGAAAATATGCTCCCCATCGACTTACATTGTACGGTAAACTAGAAAAAGTGCTCCTCGGAGCACAGGTCTCCGCCAGGTCAGGTAGGTTAGTGTGGGTCAGGTCAGGTAGGTTAGTGTGGGTCAGGTCAGGTAGGTTAGTGTGGGTCAGGTAGGTTAGTGTGGGTCAGGTAGGTTAGTGTGGGTCAGGTCAGGTAGGTTAGTGTGGGTCAGGTCAGGTAGGTTAGTGTGGGTCAGGTCAGGTAGGTTAGTGTGGGTCAGGTCAGGTAGGTTAGTGTGGGTCAGGTCAGGTAGGTTAGTGTGGGTCAGGTAGGTTAGTGTGGGTCAGGTCAGGTAGGTTAGTGTGGGCCAGGTAGGTTAGTGTGGGTCAGGTAGGTTAGTGTGGGTCAGGTCAGGTAGGTTAGTGTGGGTCAGGTAGGTTAGTGTGGGTCAGGTCAGGTAGGTTAGTGTGGGTCAGGTCAGGTAGGTTAGTGTGGGTCAGGTCAGGTAGGTTAGTGTGGGTCAGGTCAGGTAGGTTAGTGTGGGTCAGGTAGGTTAGTGTGGGTCAGGTCAGGTAGGTTAGTGTGGGCCAGGTAGGTTAGTGTGGGTCAGGTAGGTTAGTGTGGGTCAGGTCAGGTAGGTTAGTGTGGGCCAGGTAGGTTAGTGTGGGTCAGGTAGGTTAGTGTGGGTCAGGTCAGGTAGGTTAGTGTGGGCCAGGTAGGTTAGTGTGGGTCAGGTCAGGTAGGTTAGTGTGGGTCAGGTCAGGTAGGTTGGTGTGGGTCAGGTAGGTTAGTGTGGGTCAGGTAGGTTAGTGTGGGCCAGCAATGTTCGGAATTCGGCAATCAGGCTGGAATGTGAAAAAACGGACGGATCCGTCTTGATCACATGACTAAAGAGATGATGTTTGCGTGATGTTTGGACAACATTTGTAGAGTAATATATATATTTTTTTGTGTGCAAAAATCGGCCTCCTGGTGGCGCTAAAATAGGGCAATGTTGAAAGGGTGGCATTTGTTCCTCAACGTAGTGTGAATGTGCGTGCAAAGTTTCACCGCAATCGGACGCTGCGTTCATGACTTTCCGCATTTCCTTCAAACTTTATTGTCAATCTTAGGCAATCAGGATGGAATTTGAATAATAAACAGATCCGTCTTCATCACATGACTATAGAGATAATTTGTACCGATTTGCATGAAATTTGGATAAAATCTGAAGGAGTAATATAAAATAAAATGTTTTACATAAGTCGGCCACCTGGTGGCGCTATAAAAGGCAGATGTGAAAAATGCAGGGCAAAGGTTTTTCCTTGACCTCTAGGGAGTGCTCATACAGAGTTTTACACAGATCGGTGCAGTTATAGGTAAAAACACAGATCGGCCTGTTATAGCGCCACCATGAGGCTGATTTGAAAATGTTCAAGTGGCATTTGTTCCTCGGCCTAGTGAGAATGTACGTACGTGCAACATTTCATAGAAACGGAAACGTGTTCATGATTTGAGGCATTTTGTTAGAATATCAACAAACAGAACCTAGTACTTTCTCACTGTTCTCAAAGGGAGACGGAATGGAAGATTTAGTAACAATAAGGGACACAAGATAAGACATGAGCAAAGTCAATACACAATATGGAAATACAATTTAAAATTAATAATATTACAACTCCTAATCTAAACTCAAATGAAAACCAACAGAATAACGTAAATATAATAATAATAATAATAATAATAATAATAATAATAAGCACAGCCTTTAAAGCAATGACTGTAAATAAGGAGTGTTATAAAAGTGATGTAAAGAGTCATGAATGAAGGACTTTTATACCATTTGGAGCCAAATTACCAGCTGATGTCATCAAGTCAGTGAGGGCTTAGTGAGTTCTCTCTAACGCTCTGCCAGGCTCTGGGCTCTGCTCATAGACGAGGAATTCCACTGTCCTGTGAGGCTCCAACTGTAGTGAAAAATAAACTAAACCACTTCATTACTCACCCCAACAAAGGCTGTTTTGTGTCGTTGAAAGTCTGTTGTCGGAGGTGGGATCTGGTCAATGGTCATTTATATTCACCAGGTCTGTAGAGGGCGCGGTGGAGTAAATTAAATAATTTCCGTCTCGCGGACATATTTTATTTTCTGGCCAAAAAAGTGTACTTTACAGAGAAGGTGGGGTGTTGAGAGGCTTCCCACACTGGAGAACAGACTTTCAACAACACAAAACAGCCTTTGTTTGGGTGAGTATTGAAGTGGTTTAGTTTATTTTCACTACAGTGGAATTCATTGTCTATGAGCAGAGCGTTAGGTACCAGGGCTAGGTAAGGTCCAGCTCTACTACAGTCATAATACCGGATATTAAAGTTATGTTATTGAAGTCAATACATGCAGTGGCGTGCACAGACATTTTGAGGGGCAGGTGCTCAAGGAAATTATACTTTTTTTTTGTTTACTTGGCCTGCTCTTTTTTCCCTCTACACCTATACCTCTTTGCCAGAAATAGCCGATCTACAAGCTCACAACGCCTCGCAGCGCGAGGCGTTGTGGGCTTGTAGATCTGCTATTTCTGGCTAAAGTTCTCCTCAGAAAAGGGATGCTAGGTTTCGAGTGGTTATGGTGAAAAGAAAAATCATATCACATAAAGATTTGGCGGACCCCCTGTAGTAACTCTGAGGACCCCCTGTTGAAGACCCCTGCTGTAAACTGGAAAAAAATATATATATATATTTTTTTTTTCAAAAGGGCACTTCTTGCCAAGAGGGCAAAGGGCAGGTGCTCTAGCGCCACCTAGAGTCTATCTGTGCACGTCCCTGAATACATGCATTAGATGGCGGCGCGCGCGCGCGCGGGCGCAGCGGCTTTGAGCTCCCACAAAATCCGTAGTTTTGTCCTTTGTCTTGTTTGTTATTTTATGTATTTTGACCAGATGTCACGCAATAGCTCTGTCCTACAGCCGGGACGAGCTTCTGGACACAGGGAAGGGGATAACATGCCAACTTCCAGCGGAGACATTCACCCCCCCCCCCGAGCTGGTCAAGCCGGCAGAGCCCAGCGAGCCTCCTGCCGCAGCGGAGCGGGGAGGAGAAGACGCTGCGAACGGAAGCAGAAGCGAGGCAAAGCGGGCCCGGCATCAATGCTAGGCTATGCTAGGCTAACCCATTCTAGCCACCGTTGCCGACACTCTTCCTAGCACACTCGCCTGCGACTCACTACCCAGCGAAACTTGGCAGACCGCTGCCGTATGATTTTCTTTCCGTACGCAGTCAGACTGCTAAATGAACATTGAACTGTCCCCCTCATATACACTTTAACCGGACTGTGATCATTTATTATTGGTTTCTGTTTCTCTATTCATTCATCATCAGGGACGTGCACAGATAGACTCTAGGTGGTGCTAGAGCACCTGCCCTTTGCCCTCTTGACCAGAAGTGCCCTTTTGAAAAAAAAAAGGGCACTTTGGGGCACTTTTTTTCAGTTTACAGCAGGGGTCTTCAACAGGGGGTCCGGGGCCCCTAGGGGGTCCTCAGAGTTACTACAGGGGGTCCGCCAAATCTTTATGTGATATGATTTTTCTTTTTACCGTAACCACTCGAAACCTACAGTAGCATCCCTTTTCTGAGGAGAATTTTAGTCAAAAATAGCAGATCTACAAGCCCACAACGCCTCGCGGGCTTGTAGATCGGCTATTTTTGGCAAAGAGGTATAAGTGTAGGGGGGAAAATGAGCAGACCAAGTAAACAAAAAAAAAGTATAATATACTTGAGCACCTGCCCCTCAGAATGTCTGTGCACGCCACTGTGTGTTGTTGTATGTTGTGTGTGTGTGCTACGGGTATATGGGAGCTCCCTAGACATTTCGTTGCGTGCAATTGTGTATGCATTTGTGTGCAATGACAAATAAAAGCCTATTCTATTCTATTCTATTCTATTCTATTCTATTCTATTCTAGAATACATGCTCTGAAACATCCATCCAGTGTTGCCAGGTCTGCTTATTATAATTCCCCCCAAGATTCTATTTGAAAATAGCAGCAGATCTACAAGCTCACAGCGCGATGCGACGCGTTGTGAGCTTGTCGATCGGCTATTTTCAAATAGCTGATGTACATGTTAAAGTGCTCATGTGGCACTAAGACGCTTCATCTGGGCTTGTTTTCCTAGAGCTTGTTTCTCTCACAGAATCTGGCAACACTGTAATGGTCTCAAATCAAAGGTTATATTTTATAGAGACAGTGTGTCCAATCAGAAGACTTCCAGTGTCTCATAATGTTTTAATGATAATAATAATAATATTTATATGTTCTAGAGACATGGTGTCCAATCAGAAGACTTCCAGTGTCTCATAATGTTTTAATAATAATAATAATAATAATATTTATATGTTCTAGAGACATGGTGTCCAATCAGAAGACTTCCAGTGTCTCATAATGTTTTAATAATAATAATAATAATAATATTTATATGTTCTAGAGACATGGTGTCCAATCAGAAGACTTCCAGTGTCTCATAATGTTTTAATAATAATAATAATAATATTTATATGTTCTAGAGACATGGTGTCCAATCAGAAGACTTCCAGTGTCTCATAATGTTTTAATAATAATAATAATAATATTTATATGTTCTAGAGACATGGTGTCCAATCAGAAGACTTCCAGTGTCTCCACCACTCCCTCCAGAAACTTCTTCTCTACATTCCTGCCTCAGGGGAAGCGCGTAACGCTGCCCCCTGCTGGTGGAAACAAGGTGGGACTGTCGCCCAATCAGAGCTCAGTGGGCAGGAAGGAACCTGCCGCCGCGACCAATCAGGTGAGAGCAAGACAATTACAATTGAAGGAAGAGTCGCGTCGGTCGTTGACGTCCCATACCTGGGAGGTGAACTGAAACATCAGTGTTTAAATAGTCTTTAGTCTTTACAATAATATTACATTTAGTTTGACTCATATTTCATATGGGTAATGTAGTCACATGACCAGTGTAGGATTATGGGTAATGTAGTCACATGACCTGTGTAGGATTATGGGTAATGTAGTCACATGACCAGTGTAGGATTATGGGTAATGTAGTCACATGACCAGTGTAGGATTATGGGTAATGTAGTCACATGACCAGTGGGATAATGGGTAATGTAGTCACATGACCTGTAGGATTATGGGTAATGTAGTCACATGACCAGTGGGATTATGGGTAATGTAGTCACATGACCAGTGGGATTATGGGTAATGTAGTCACATGGCCTGTGGGATTATGGGTAATGTAGTCACATGACCTGTGTAGGATTATGGGTAATGTAGTCACATGACCTGTGGGATTATGGGTAATGTAGTCATGTTTTTGTGTCTCAGGTCAAATCTAAAGACGGCCCCTCGACAAAGGAGGTGAAACCTGCATCCAATCAGGCGGCTCCAGGTGACTCTCAGGCCCCGCCCACTCAGACCAGACAGAAACGAACCCAGGAACACGAGAAAGAACGCAAAGAACTGTTCTCCAAACCCCTCACCAACCAGGTCCTAGTGATAATAATACACTTTATTTGTATAGCACCTTTCATGACATGAAATGCAGCGCAAAGTGCCATCCTCTCCTCTCTCATCCTCTCCTCTCATCCTCTCATCCTCTCATCCTCTCCTCTCCTCCTCTCCTCTCTCATCCTCTCTCATCCTCTCATCCTCTCATCCTCTCCTCTCTCATCCTCTCATCCTATCAGGTGTGTGAGAGGAAAGCAGAGAGTTCAGAGGTGGAGGCTACAGCTTCAGCTTCAACAACAACAACAACAGCTGAAGCTCCAGGGAGTGACGGTGCTCCTGACTCCTCCTCCTCAGTAGCAGCTGATGAGAAGGAGGTGGGAAGTCTGTCTGTGGAGCAGCCGTTCATCAAGCTGAGCCAAGAGGAGTATGGGGAGCACCACTCCTCCATCCTGCACTGCAGGTAGGCCCTAAGAACTACAAGACCCAGCATGCACTGCAGGTAGGCCCTAAAAACTACAAGACCCAGCATGCACTGCAGGTAGGCCCTAAGAACTACAAGACCCAGCATGCACTGCAGGTAGGCCCTAAAAACTACAACACCCAGCACGCAGTATGTCTGTCAGTCTCTCTGTTCCACATGTTCCTCCTCAGTAGGTTGAGCAATAGATCTGAACTTACACACACACACATTGACCATCAGCATTATGCAGACAGACAGACAGATGCTATCTGAAAGCCCCGGTGTCCATATTTGGGCAAGAATGACCTCATATTGATGACGTCGGTGAGGGAGTCCATGTTTGGGCATGATGATGATAGAGACATGCTGACGTAACACACGGTCGTTATAAAGACGGTGTTGTTTTTAGAGGAACATTCAACATGGCCGCCACCGAGGATACGGAATCCATCTCTCTAGAAAACAAAGGTATCTTAGAGGCTACTGAGGAGATAGAATCCATCTCTCTAGAAAACAGAGGTATCATAGAGGCTACTGAGGGTATAGAATCCATCTCTCTAGAAAACAGAGATATCATAGAGGCTACTGAGGAGATAGAATCCATCTCTCTAGAAAACAGAGGTATCTTAGAGGCTACTGAGGACGAAACGGAGTCGGTTTCTCCAGAACACAAGGCGGACCGCCGCGGACCGTCTGACGCCGAGCGCGAGTACCCGCTGAAGGTGGTGTACTGTGGAGTCTGCTCCTTGCCCACGGAGTTCTGCCAGTTCACGCCCGAACCGGCTAAATGCCGCCAGTGGCTGGAGAGGAACGTCCCCGACGCCTTCGCCAGGATGAGCGTGGGAGGAAGAGGAGGAGGCCTCGACGGCAGCGAGGAGGAGGAGGAGGAGGAGGAGGAGGAGGAGGAGAAGAAGAAACAGAAGCGCGGGGGTAGGGGCCAGATCAAGCAGAAGAAGAAGACGTTTGCGCCGCAGAGGGTCACGATCGCCAAGGTGCCGCGGGCCAAGAAGAAGTACGTGACGCGGGTGAGCGGCCTGGCCACGTTCCACATCGACCTGAAGGAGGCCAAGAGGTTCTTCGCTCAGCGGTTCTCCTGCGGAGCGTCGCTCACGGCGGACGACGAGATCGTCATCCAGGGAGACGTGACGGACGGCGTGGCCGACGTCATCCTGGAGAAATGGCCCGAGGTCGACCAGGAATGCATCTATGACCTGGGAGAGGTCAAGAGGTGAAGGGTCATGACCTGGGAGAGGTCAAGAGGTGAAGGGTCATGACCTGGGAGAGGTCAAGAGGTGAAGGTTCATGTCAACGTCACACTGATAGGAACATAGATATAGAAACCTAGATCCTCATTGGTCCATAGATATAGAAACCTAGATCCTCATTGGTCCGTAGATATAAACCTAGATCCTCATTGGTCCATAGATATAGAAACCTAGATCCTCATTGGTCTCTGCAGTTCGTTGGAGAAACTGGTATCGCGGCCGCCATTTTAGCGTAGGCAAACTGACACTCAAAGTGACTACTGGCCAATCACAGCGCTCACAGCGCGTTGACTACTGGCCAATCACAGTGCGTCTTTTCCGGGACTGGTCAGTGCAATGGTTCTCAACCAGTGGTCCGGGGACCACCAGTGGTCCTTGAGGGGGTTCCAGGTGGTCCCCAGCTAAATGATGGAGAGTTGATAACCAAATGGACCCTTATAGATCTTTAAATCTTGAGTATAACATTTCACACTCTCAAGAGTCAAATGGTTAAACATCTGCATTACTTACTATACAGGTACACAATATATATTCATTATTATATATATACATTATATATATATACATTACTTACTATACAGTATATACTATATACTGTACAGCAGTGGTTCTCAAACTTTTTCATGTCAAGGACCCCCAAATTGACACTTATCAGCCCGCGGACCCCCATTTGAAAAGATAAGCCAGGGAACCCCATAAGAGAAGGTTTATACGGCTCTAGCAGTGATTCTCAACCATTTTAATGTCAAGGACCCCCAGTTTGACATGCATTAGGGCTACGGACCCCCATTTCATGGCATTTATACCTCTGGGACCCGAATTTATATTATAAAATCAATATTAATTTAACTCTGAGAGTGTACAAATGGAACCAAATGGACCCGTTAGGGTCCATTTGGTTCCCGGACCCCACTTTGAGAACCAATGAATTAGAGAACGTAAAGAATTGTTATTTTGACAGCGTCTTATTGAACGATAACAACATATTCTAAGTGTTGGGTGTGAGAGACTACTACCACTGTTCCATGGCTCAAATGGTGAATAAATAATGGACCTTGATATGAAAAAGGTTGAAAACCTGTTCTAATGCATTTATGTCCATTGAAGAAGACGGTCTCTCCACAATTAAAATCATCACAACTCCTGAATTCTCAACCTATTTTCAAGCGGTTAAGTTTGTCACAAACGCGAGACATGGAGTTATGGATCCAGTAGGCGTGGCCTATATTTGGTTACATCTAAATTGCATATTTTCATACCAAAATACTTTCAAGTAACAGTAATAGTCACCAAATATTTTTGTCTCCATTCACTGACAGACTACATGAAATCTGCTGGCCACGTTGCAGAATTTCCTTTATCCAACATCCTTAAAGTTAGCTATTCAGGTCAGAACAGAGCTATCAACTTTGAAAGACTATGTCTCATAGGAACCTGTTTAAACTGCAGTAAAAGACGATTTATTATTGCACAAATCCAGAGTGTGGAGTTTGCCAAGTTCCAACTAACTGGATGCTGCGCAGCTGCTGCCTTTTAAAGGGTTAAGAGCTGGGGTTACAAAAAGACCCGCCTCCACTTGGCTCTGATTGGCCTACCGAACGCCCCCTTCTGTGACACACGCGGAAGCTTCAGAGAAGCTTTCCTTCGCTAAAATGGTGCCCGAGATACCAATGCCTCAGAGCCGAAGGAGGCGTCTACCTTTATATGTCTATGGATAAGAACCAGTATGCAGGCCGGCACCAAATGAACCCCACCGCTCATAAGATGCAATGATAAAGTGGTCACAGCCTCACGTGTAGAAATGCATCCCTTCAAACTTTCAGATGCTGTTTTTCTCCCAATGTGGAGGAAGAATGCTTAGGATTTTTACTGTGATCTCTCGCTCTTGAAATATATAATCCTTGGTTTCTGTTGTGTGTAAACAATCCTATCCTATCCTATCCTATCCTACTTTAATAGAAATGACCTCCAAAATATGTCAGGGGTTGGTCAACACACGAAACCTCCAAACTTGCCCGGGACCGTTGATCAGAGCTCTGGCTATAATGTAGGCTTCTTTCCCCGCCTTCAATGTACTTACATATCGTACGGTTAATATAAAACTACATCTTAACATTTCCTTCTTTCCTTCCTTCTGGCCGCAGTATCTTTTTATTCGATTAGTCGATTACCATGATCAGTCACAACCATAAGGACTTTCTAATGCAGCTACCACTGCCAAATATGGACTGTGATGGACTGTGATGTGAGCGGGCCTAGATGTGAGGGCCGCGAAGCGGCCCAAACCTCTAGTAATAACAATTCAAAGCAGTTCTCCCCCCAAACCCCTCCTCCAGTGTGTGTCATCAGAACGGAGGGAGCGCTCTATGATCACGGCACCAGAACCTGCTCTTACTCGCTCAGCTGCAGCCCGTCAAGACTAATTTATGCTCCGTCCCGCCAAGAAGGTGTCGCGTGCAGAGAACGGCCGAGAATAGCAGACCTCCAAGCTCACAGCAGTCTCATCCGCGACGCGGTTGTGAGCTTGTATGTCAGCGGCGCGCAATACCGTTGCGGGGTGAAGTACATATGTCTAGGACACACCTCACTAGCCAACACACAGAGGAGGTTGAATGAAGTGAAACCAGCAGATCCCCAAAACAACAGGTTTGGGGATCTGTCTGTTGGGAATTGATTACATGAAACGGTCACCTGTGCGTCCAGTCTCAATGTTAGTAAACAAATAATTGTTCTATACCAGTGGTTTTCAACCAGTGGTCCGGGGACCACCAGTGGTCCTTGAGGGGGTTCCAGGGGGTCCCCAGCCAAATTAATAATTAGGAACCAAATTGACCCTTATGTGTCTGTTACTCTGAGAGTGTACAAATGGAACCAAATGGACCCTAACGGGTCCATTTGGTTACATTTGTACACTCGCAGAGTTAAATGAACACTGATCATGATACTACTGTGTAGATTGGGGACCCCCAAGTAATCGAAATGGTTGAGTCCCTGGCATATCTTTTCAAATGGGGGTCCCTGGTCTAATATGTGTCAATGTGGGGGTCCTTGACGCAAAAAAAGGTTGAAACCCACTGTTCTATTACCATTCAAAGGGGTGCATTCTAAATCTAGCATACCATAAATAGAGCATGCAATAAATACAATTCATAAATAAACACACCATAAATACTTAAATACCCTTAACCCCCACAAGTATATTAAAAGTCTCGCTGAACTACAAAAGTACTCTTTCCTCACTACTAGAACAACCCATAAGCAACTGTAAAACACATATTAGCTCCACTTGAACAGTAACTGTTAAGATTCAACATTACATATCCCACATAATATACATATTGCACTTAAGTCTCTATTGCACTCATTCCTATATTCTACACGTTGCATTGATCTGCCACCAAACATCTCTGTCTCCAGGTGGAACTAATTAGCTGAGTGGTTCAGCTCAACAAGACAGGAAACACAATTAAACATGTTCAGTTCAAAATGTATTCAGTCAACAATACAACTCCTAAAGCGCCCATATGCTGTGCAAATAGTGTTCAATTAATAAGGGTGGATTGTGTGTTTAAAGGTATATTTAAAGGTATATTTATGTGTTTATAAACAGGGTGGATTGTGTATTTAAAGGTATATTTATGTGTTTATAAACAGGGTGGATTGTATGTTTAAAGGTATATTTAAAGGTATATTTATGTGTTTATAAACAGGGTGGATTGTATGTTTAAAGGTATATTTAAAGGTATATGTATGTGTTTATAAACAGGGTGGATTGCTCAGGGAGGAGAGTGGCCAGTCTGGATGTGGATGGAGTGGTGAAGGTACTGTTTATAGATATTATACATGTTATGATGTATTTAATCAATGGGGAGCGGGTAGAGTTCTCAAAGTCCGCCCGAACCCGACCCTACACGACCCGACCCGACGTTTCCGGAGCAGGGCCCAAAATCTATGCTAATTAGTCGGGAATATTACAGTCGGGTTCCGTGAAGAAGAAAAAAAAGGAAAAACAAATCTATTACCCCCAAAAATACATTTAAACGTATTATTGCCTTGCTTAGCTTGGCTAACATGTTCAATCAGCCAAGCTAACATGTCCAATGTTAGCTTGGCTGATGGCACTGATGTCACTTTGAAACATGTGAGCAATGTTTCAAAGTGACACACCTATTTATAGGGCTCTATTTCGTCATGTGTTTCGCTAGCCAATCAAAGCACACCCTTTCAACATATTGTCACGTGTCACGTGATGCTTGACCAATGTTAGCTTGGTGGACACACGGACATACAGACGTACGGACACACAGACAAAGCCAGATATAGGAGTGGTTGCCTTTGGCACCACTCAAAAAAGGAAAAACAAATCTATTACCCCCCAAAATACATTTAAACGACTCCTAACAGTAAGGCCCACGGACATGGCAGTGGATGTGTTGGATGTGTTGGATGTGTTGGATGTGTTGGATGTGTTGGATGTGGTGGATGTGTTGGATGTGTTGGATGTGTTGGATGTGTTGGATGTGTTGGATGTGGTGGATGTGTTGGATGCAGCTCTAAGTGAACGTTATCTAGTTCGTCGCCATCCGGCCTTCCTAGTTATCGTTATTAATGAAAAACGAGCGACAACGGCCAAAATCGGCAAAAGTGTCAGTTTTCCAGATGTTTTGTCCTTTATCTCTGGAACAGAAGGTCCAATATGTTCAGTTAGAAGCGTGTTGGATGCCTGACTTTGAGGACATTAAACACACAATGACATATTCTCAGGGCTTTTTTTCGGGCCTAAAAGAATGGTAATTGTTTGGCCCCGGGCCGAGCTGAGCCTCGGGCCGGCCCAGTTAGGGCCCAGTTAGGGCCTTCATTTTCAGGACGGTTGAGAACTATAGGAGCAACATTCTCATTGTTGAGAAATAAACCCCAACACGTAGCGGAGGGGAGGGGAGGAGTCTAATATCACCCTATCAGGTTTATTTATCAATAATGAGTCACTCTCCATTGATTAACACACTGCTTAGAAGCCCCGCCCCTGGGCCGGCGCTCCAGAACAAATGAACCCAGATGTGCTTTACAACATCTGAGCTATGACCATTATTTTATACTTTTGGCCCTTCAAAAATGGCAGATCTACAAGCTCGTAGTGCGGCACTCGGTGCCGCACTACGAGCTTGTAGATCTCTCAGGTTATAACAGATCTATAGATGTATTTAACTGTCTCTCAGGTTATAACAGATCTATAGATATGTATCTCAGGTTATAACAGATCTATA
>NC_139953.1:50508385-50545885 GCF_963454915.1 Gymnoscopelus microlampas | reverse complement strand
CTTTCAATCACAATGGAAACTTACTGGTGACTGGAGCAGCTGATGGAGTCATCAGGCTGTTTGGTGAGCTGACAATTACACTACTAACTACTAACTACCAACTACTAACTACCTACTAGCTAATCTTAAATTGTGTTGTATAATAGTTTTTACTTAAGTTTTAAATCTGAGAGTACAGAAGTCCTGACGTCACTCGTTCACCCCCTGGGTCGTAAAGTCCTTTCTCTATGGAGAATAACATTGGGTCATCTTAGAATCGTCTCATATAAGAATTGTGGTCCAAAAATAAACAAACTGTCTCTGTGATATTGTCAGGGAGGAGGCTCTGTATCGTTTATGATAGTCACTTATATTTCATACAGTCTGTTTCTGGCAAAGATGTAACTAATTTGGCGGAAGTAACATTATGGTTTTCTCACCGTCAGTTGATGCTTCATATCCATAAGAGTCAAACCTCCGGGATCATTTGTTTATTTTTGGAACACAGTTCTTATTTGACGTGATATTAAACACGTCTATGGGGATTCAGAACGGGGAAATAAACCGCGACCCAGGTAGGATGAGTAAATGATGTCAGACTTCGATGCTCTATTGTCACTGATGAACCAGACTTTTATTTTTTTACAGAGGTAAACACTTATAATGTTGTTCTAGCAGACATGCAGAGGTATGAGTGTGATGTTAGCGCCCTCTAGAGGTGATAATGTTGTTCTCTATCAGACATGCAGAGGTATGAGTGTGATGTTAGCGCCCTCTAGAGGTGATAATGTTGTTCTAGCATACATGCAGAGGTATGAGTGTGATGTTAGCGCCCTCTAGAGGTGATAATGTTGTTCTATCAGACATGCAGAGGTATGAGTGATGTTAGCGCCCTCTAGAGGTGATAATGTTGTTCTATCAGACATGCAGAGGTATGAGTGTGCCATGTCGTGGCACGCTCACGACGGAGAGGTTTACACCGTGGAATTCAGCCGAGACGAAAACACCGTTTTTACCGTCGGAGAGGATGGAAAGGTACCGGATACTGTTATTAATATTACTACTAATACATTACATTACATTACATTACAGTCATTCAGCACAGTGGTTCTCAAACTTTTTCATGTCAAGGACCCCCAAATTGACACGTATTAGCCCAAGGACCCCCGTTTGAAAAGATAAGCTAGGGGACTGACTGACTGTAATGGACCCCCATAAGAGAAGATTTTTACGGCTCTAGCAGTGATTCTCAACCATTTTAATTTCAAGGACCCCCCAGTTTAACATGCATTAGAGGCTACGGACCCCCATTTAATGGCATTTATATCTCTGGGACCCCAATTCATATTGTAAAATCTATGTTAATCTAACTCTGAGAGTGTACAAATGGAACCAAATGGACCCGTTAGGGTCCATTTGGTTCCATTTGTACACTCTCAGAGTTACAGACCCATAAGGGTCCATTTGGTTCCTGTCCATCACTTAGCTGGGGACCCCCTGGAACCCCCTCAAGTACCCCTGGGGGTCCCCGGACCCCACTTTGAGAACCAATGATTTAGCAGACACTTTTATCCATAGTGACAATAAGTACATTCAACATAGATAGGGAACAAAAACTACTAATCACCAGAAGTCTGAAGTGCATTCTCTTCTAAAACAAATGACTAAGAGCATACCTAGTGCTATGGTAAAAGTGACATGTATCAGATACATACTGTCTTAAACAGACAAATAGGAAAATCAAATGAGCAAAAGAGCTAAAACTAATAAGTGTATCGAATAAACAAGATCCAATAAAACTTGTACAGCTAATTGACAACAAGTAGGCCAGGCTAAGAGGAAGGGTAGTGTTTCCTGAAGAGGTGGGTTTTTAGCGTGCGGCGGAAGATGTGCTGTGACTCTTAGATATGTCAAAATAGGCTTTAGATATTCTAATGGTTAGGTATTATAGACTTTATAGTAGCTATTAGGTTGTTAGTTTGCCTTTAAACTAAGTATGGTCTTTGTTTTACATTAGTTTGTAGGTTGTATTTTGTGTTGTTGTGATGTTTTGTCAGTGGCGTGCACAGACATTTTGAGGGGCAGGTGCTCAAGTAAAAAAAAGGGCACCTTGCTGCCTTAGTAGTGTGAGATTTATAGAAGAACATTTTTTTTGTTTACTTGGTCTGCTCTTTTTTCCCTCTACACCTATACCTATTAGCCAAAAATAGCCGATCTACAAGCTCACAACGCCTCGCGCTGCGAGGCGTTGTGAGCTTGTAGATCGGCTATTTTTGGCTAAAGTTCTCCTCAGAAAAGGGATGGTAGGTTTCGAGTGGTTATGGTAAAAAGAAAAATCATATCACATAAAGATTTGGCGGACCCTCTGTAGTAACTCTGACCCCCTGTTGAAGACCCCTGCTGTAAAGTGGAAAAAAAGGGCACTTCTGGTCAAGAGGGCAAAGGGCAGGTGCTCTAGCACCACCTATAGTCTATCTGTGCACGTCCCTGTGTTTTGTATGTGTTGGTGTGTAATCATGCTCAGTGTGTGTGTGTGTCAGTTTGTCCAGTGGAACATCCATCGCTGTGGGGTGAAGCAGTCAGAACAGGAGTTACCTCAGGATGCTTCAGGACCCTTCGTTCTGTCAGGATACAGCGGATATAAACAGGTACTTATTTATTGTATTACTTATGTTATACTCTGGATATAAACAGGTACTTATTTATTTTATTGTCTCCACCAGGCCGAAAGGCATGGCGAGAGAGTATGTTTTACCGTCCGTCCGTCCGTCCGTGTGTGTGTGTGTGTGTGTGTGTCCGTCTGTGACCAGCTAATCTCCGCCACCGTTGGCTTGATCGCAGCGAAACTCAGCGGCGGACTGGCCATTTGGCGTACCGTGCAAATGCCCGGTGGGCCGCTGGGCCAGTGGGCCGCTTTTTAATATTTTTGCTCCCGTTTTAGGATTATTACGGTCATTTCCGGGTCGCGCGGCCCAAGTATTAGTTACGTTAATGTTTGGGCTGGGATGCTTTCCAGCAGGCGCCTCAGTGCGGCTGCAGAGTTCATGTGCAGGGCCGGGCTGAAGCAGTGAAACCCTGCCCTGCATTTTTCACATCTGCCTTTTATAGCGCCACCAGGAGGCCAACTTATGTAAAACACATTTTTTATACTACTCCTTCCAATTTTATCCAAATTTCACGCATATCGTTACACATGATCTCTATAGTCATGTGATCAAGACGGTGTTTGATTTTTCATATTCCATCCTGATTGGCTAAGATTGACATCTAAAGTTTGCTGTAGTGGCTTGTTTTGAACAAAATTCCGCAAATCATGAACGCAGCGTCCGATTGCGGTCAAACTTTGCACGCATGTTCTCTCCTCCGCGTCATCAGCGCCCATACCCTAGGTGGGGTTGGCGAAAGGGCCTACTCTGTGTGGAGTTTCCATGTTCTCCCCGTGTCTCCTAGGGTAGTTACCCTCACAAAAACATGTAGTAATCCTGGTCACTATACTGCCTCCCCCTGGTCAGCCGGGGCGCCTGATGGAGGGGAAAGGAACTGGTTGGAATAACGTGTTCCTTCCACGCGCTACGTCCTACCAGGGAAACTCTCCCCTGTCAGGTGACAAGAAGGTCAGTTGGCTCTCATGCATTGAAGGAGGCATGAGCTCGGCCCTGGCCTCCCTAGGTTGGCAGAGGGAAGGTAGTGCCCAGGATTACAGCTTAGGCATTGGCACTGGGTGAAAAAAATAGGGTTTACAAAATCGTGGGATAAAAATTTAGAAAAAAAAAAAAAAAAAAACTTTGCACGCATATTCACACTATGTTGGGAACTAATGCCACCCTTTTAACATTGGCCTGTTATAGCGCCACCAGCAGGGCTAATTTAGCGCAACATTTTTTTTGCACAAAATACCTCAAATACTGTTTATAATGTAAGGTTTTAGTGTTTTCATTCAACAGATGAATGACGTTTATACACTGTTATAAAGTCTTATTAATATTAATATGAATTATTCAGGTTCAGGTTCCTAGAGGTCGTCTGTTTGCGTTCGACTCTGAAGGTCAACATGTTCTGACCTGTTCTAACACTGGAGGAGTCATTTACCAGGTACCACACACACACTTACACACACACTTATACACACGCACACACACACACACACACACACACACACACACACACACACACACACACACACACACACACACACACACACACACACACACACACACACACACACACAGAGCTCAGTAACATTGTAACGTTTCCACGTTGTGGTCTCCTCCAGCTGACCAATGGGGAGGAGCCGTGGCTGAACAACGTGCTGTCGCTGGGCGGACATCGTGTCTCCGTGGTAACCGTGGACTGGTGCTGTGCGGTGGACTGTGGCGCCTGTCTCACCGGATCCATGGACGGCAAGATCCGACTGAGCACGCTCCTGGCCCACAAGAACTACTGAGCATGCTCAGTGGCCACCAAGAACTACTGAGCATGCTCAGTGGCCACCAAGAACTACTGAGCATGCTCAGTGGCCCACAAGAACTACTGAGCATGCTCAGTGGCACACAAGAACTACTGAGCATGCTCAGTGGCCACCAAGAACTACTGAGCATGCTCAGTGGCCACCAAGAACTACTGAGCATGCTCAGTGGCACACAAGACCTACTGAGCATGCTCAGTGGCCACCAAGACCTACTGAGCATGCTCAGTGGCCACCAAGACCTACTGAGCATGCTCAGTGGCCACCAAGAACTACTGAGCATGCTCAGTGGCCACCAAGAACTACTGAGCATGCTCAGTGGCACACAAGACCTACTGAGCATGCTCAGTGGCACACTAGACCTACTGAGCATGCTCAGTGGCCACCAAGACCTACTGAGCATGCTCAGTGGCACACTAGACCTACTGAGCATGCTCAGTGGCCACCAAGACCTACTGAGCATGCTCAGTGGCCACCAAGAACTACTGAGCATGCTCAGTGGCACACTAGACCTACTGAGCATGCTCAGTGGCACACTAGACCTACTGAGCATGCTCAGTGGCACACAAGACCTACTGAGCATGCTCAGTGGCACACTAGACCTACTGAGCATGCTCAGTGGCCACCAAGACCTACTGAGCATGCTCAGTGGCACACTAGACCTACTGAGCATGCTCAGTGGCACACAAGACCTACTGAGCATGCTCAGTGGCACACTAGACCTACTGAGCATGCTCAGTGGCACACAAGACCTACTGAGCATGCTCAGTGGCCATCATCATGCTCCTGATGACTGAAGCCTGGACCTACTGGATCCTGTAGACTGACGGGTCTATAATAATAATTATTCTGTTTCAATATGTTTTATTAGACACAAAGTAGACAATCTACCAGGAGTGTGACAGGACAGAGACCAACATAACAATACAATAAAGACACAAACACCAAATACATTATATAATAATCATCACATTATTGCTGCCAAAAACCTCTCTCCCATACAGAGCTCAAAGCAGGGGTCTTCAACAGGGGGGTCCCGGACCCCTAGGGGGTCCTCAGAGTAACATGGGAAGTTAGCAGACATAGAAGCTAAATCTGGCCTTTAAAAAAAAGCGAGTTAAAATTAGATTGGTAAACTATAGGATCACCTGATTCGGATGCTATCAATGCATTGAATGGGAGATTATCACGTTTTATCAGACCATTGAATGGGCGAAGTAGGCGACCTACTTACCTACCCGCGATTTATCAGACCATTCATTGGGTGTTATCAAGACATACTGACCTACCAACGGAGATGACTTAAATAGTTCAGTTTCGGTTTTGGTTGTTTTGGTTTGGGACCATGCCGGAGGCGCGCAGTCTCAGGCGAGCTGGAGCCCCGCGAAGGACCACCGAGGGAGCTAAAGCGACCGAGTTGCCGTCCGGAGCGGTGCGACGCTCGCCTGAGCCTACTCAGCGCCGTTGGAGTTATGTACCGATAGGCACAGAATCGTAAATATTGTTGTGGGGACTGCTCCGCCTCCAAAGTAGGTCAGTAGCTCCTGATTACGCCCAATGAATGGTCTGACAAATCGCGGTAGGTCCGTGTATCGCCTACTCCTCACCTACTCGCCCCATTCAATGGTCTGATAAAACGTGATAATCTCCCATTCAATGCATTGATAGCATTCGAAGCCGGTGATAGGATCATAGAATACAGAGACAGTGTAGTGTCTCAGTAAACTATAGGATCATAGAATACAGAGACAGTGTAGTGTCTCAGTAAACTATAGGATCATAGAATACAGAGACAGTGTAGTGTCTCAGTAAACTATAGGATCATAGAATACAGAGACAGTGTAGTGTCTTGCTGACAGTTAAGTTGTGTTTCTCTATCTACGTGCTCAGTTTGGGAAACGTTGTCTAAATGTTGGGTCTGTCTGTTTGTCTGCAAATCTTTGAATATATATATATTTTTTTTTAACTCTGTCACGACTTCTGGGCGGTCCCTGGAACGGCCAAATACATTATCGTTTGTGAGAACCACTGATATTATAGCGACTGTTAGGATTTAGAAGACATTTGTAGAATCGCCCAGAAGCAAAGATTTGAGTTAAAACTGTTCACTTTAAATATATATATAAATATTCAAAGATTTGTACAAATGTTCCACAATTTTTCCCAAAAATAGCAGATCTACAAGCTCACACCATGTATGTCTTTACATTAAACCACAGACTGCACCGTGCTGTATATGAAACATTAAATTTGTCCCGTAATGTTTACATGTTCTGCATTTATTAATCTGTTTCAATCTCTGTGTCTGTGAAGTCTCTGCACACTTTTCTGTATTAATAAATACAGAAAAGCCCCGCCTCGCGCCCAAGTCGCGCGCCTAAAAGTAAGCCTGGAATGCCAATTTCCCTGTATATATGTATATATATATATATATATATATATATATATATATATATATATATATATATATATATATATATATATACACACACACACATATATACATATACATACATATATACATATACATACATACATACATATACATATACACATACAGTGGGTACGGAAAGTATTCAGACCCCCTTACATTTTTCACTATTTGTCATATTGCAGCCATTTGCTAAAATCATTTAAGTTCATTTTTTTCCCTCATTCATGTACACACAGCACCCCATATTGACAAAAAAACACAGAATTGTAGAAATGTTTGCAGATTTATTAAACAAGAAAAACTGAAATATCACATGGCCATAAGTATTCAGACCCTTTGCTGTGACACTTGTATATTTAACTGAGCTGTCCATTTCTTCTGATCATCCTTGAGATGGTTCTATGTGTCTTGCATTGAGGAGAGGCTTCCGTCAGGCCACTCTGCCATAAAGCCCCGACTGGTGGAGGGCTGCAGTGATGGTTGACTTTCTAGAACTTTCTCCCATCTCCCCACTGAATCTCTGGAGCTCAGCCACAGTGATCTTTGGGTTCTTCTTTACCGCTCTCACCAAGGCTCTTCTCCCCCGATTGCTCAGTTTGGCCGGACGGCCAGTTCTAGGAAGAGTCCTGGTTGTCCCAAACGTCTTCCATTTAAGGATTACGGAGGCCACTGTGCTCTTAGGAACCTTGAGTGCAGTGGAAATTATTTTGTAACCTTGGCCAGATCTGTGCCTTGCCACAATTCTGTCTCTGAGCTCTTCGGGCAGTTCCTTCGATCTCATGATTCTCATTTGCTCTGACATGCACTGTGAGCTGTACGGTCTTATATAGACAGGTGTGTGCCTTTCCCAATCAAGTCCAATCAATATAATTAAACATAGCTGGATCCCAATGAAGGTATAGAACCATCTCAAGGATGATCAGAAGAAATGGACAGCATCTCAGTTAAATACGAGTGTCACAGCAAAGGGTCTGAATACTTATGGCCATGTGATATTTCAGTTTTTCTTTTTTAATAAATCTGCAAACATTTCTACAATTCTGTGTTTTTTTGTCAATATGGGGTGCTGTGTGTACATGAATGAGGGAAAAAAATGAACTTAAATGATTTTAGCAAATGGCTGCAATATGACAAATAGTGAAAAATGTAAGGGGGTCTGAATACTTTCCGTACCCACTGTACACACACACACACACACACACACACACACACACACACACACACACACACACACACACACACACACACACACACACACACACTGATAGTCATAATAATTGACATATTGTAGGATTCATTAATAGTCAAAAATAAAATGAATCATTGACATATTGTAGGATTCACTGATAGTCATCATCATTATGTGAAATGACAGCATATAAATGACTTTTTTTTTTTTTACTGGATTTGTAGATTTTGATTTTGCCAGATGTTGACACTCTGAGAGTGCACAAATGGAACAAAATGGACCCTTACAGGTCTATAACTCTGAGAGTGACCCTTAAATTATTATTTGTGATCTTGTGTGACATCATGAACCATACAGATCTCTCAGGTCTTTCTGTCTCTAGAATCACTACTAAACATTTAGTTTTTATAATAATTATCTGGAACAAACTCTCTGAAAAGGAGGCAGATCTGCTGCCACTCTTATTTATTTTAAATCAATCTTAATTATTGTAAATCACTCTTATTTATTTGTAATCACAATCACGACATTGTCTGCCATTATATTATTTTATTCTAGGTTATTCTTCTGCGTTCATTGTATTTTTTTATTTGTAAGTTTTATTTTTGCTTGGTTTCTATTGTGAATCAACCAGTGTGATCCGGTCTACAGCCCGCCTACGGTATCCGGTCATTTACACGCACACATACATGCAGGAAACGTTTCCGTATCCGCTCTGGACTCAGCAACGGTCTGTTGGTAAAGATGCAGAAACCTGGAGCCACCAGGGGGCGCTGTGAGGACTTCAGCTTCCACTCCCAGTGGCACCGGAAGAAGAATATAACACCCGGAAGTGTTCTCGTTGGTCTGAAAACAACAACAACAGCGTTTGTTTGTGTTCCGTTAATAAAGTTGTTAAAGTTGAAGCTCGTTATTTTATCATCTGATGATACAGTGACCTGAACAAAATAATTTCAGGAAGGTCAAGAAAATATATGAACATATATTTATATATATTCCATCAACGTCTAGGCTAAGCCTAGACCGCTAAAAAACTTTCACCAGTAGACCAATTATAACCCCGTTTTAGCCCTTAGACGTATATATAAGATTTATATATGACACATGTATTTCCTATAAATCCACATGTATATGAACCTGAATATGGCAGCATATATTTTGCATAATTATAATTGCCGTATAATTTGGCATATATGTTCATATATTTATGAAGTGGGCTCCAGTTCCGGGAGACTCCTGAACTTATGTGTGACAGTAGGTCTTAAAGATCACATTTAATAACAGAGTGGACAGTAGGTCTTAAAGATCACATTTAATAACAGAGTGGACAGTAGGTCTTAAAGATCAGATTTTCACTATTCTAAAAGACAGAATGACAGAATCTCTCTCTCTCTCTCTCTCTCTCTCTCTCTCTCTCTCTCTCTAAGCCCCGCCCACTCAGCTGGTTTGAAACATGTAAAGTCAGGAAGAGACGCGCCTTGTTTTTGTTTTTTTTACTTTATAACCCAGTATTGTTTTTAAACTTATAGAAACACTTTTATTACTAAGTATGAACTTTAAAACAGGACTTTACTAACTAGTGAACTTTACATTGAACAACCAACTGTAAACTACACTCTGCAACCTGGTAAGAATATAATGTTTATAATAAAACTGTATGTTAGCTCTGCTCCATAGCGTTAGAAGGAGTTCTCCTAAACGCTACTATGTTACTTTACATTCTGTCTCCTCACACCGCGGTAGAGCAGCCTCTAGTCTTTAGTCAAAATAAAAAATACACTTTAGCTATTCACCAAAACAAAGAAGGTTTTATGGAGCTGAGGGTCTAATCTACTTAGTGGGAACACTGTGAACCCTCCACCTCACGTCTAAAACACACTTTATGACCAGAAAATAAAATGTTTCACCGGAAGGAAAACATATTTTTGGTTACTCCACTGCGCCCTCTACTGATCTGGTCAATGGTATTTTCCTATTGACCAGATTCTTCCCTCCGGTGAAACATTTTATTTTCTGGTCATAAAGTGTGTTTTAGACGTGAGGTGGAGGGTTCACAGTGTTACCACTAAGTAGAATAGACTCTCAGCTCCATAAGACACTCTTTGTTTTGGTGAATAGCTAAAGTGTATTTTTTATTTTGACTAAAGACGAGAGGCTGCGCTACCGCGGTGTGAGGAGACAGAATGTAAAGTAACATAGTAGCGTTTAGGAGAACTCCTTCTAACACTATGGACGAGAGATAAGTTTAAGTTGTTAGACTTAGAATGCACTGTCAGTCAGTCAGTCAGTCAGTCAGTCAGTCAGTCAGGGTAACGTATCGTTTCCTGCGTGAAGCACACGATGGCAAACATGACAAAACCACCTGAATACTGTCTGTCTGTCTGTCTGTCTGTCTGTCTGTCTGTCTGTCTGTATAAGCTTAGTGCTTAATGAGTCTCCCAGTTTAGTAGACCTTGTATTGTGAATTTGTACTTCCATGTACTGTATTTCTCATGTCTTACTAAATAACGTACATCAATCAATCCTGTCTGTCTGTCTGTCTGTCTGTCTGTCTGTCTGTCTGACTGACTGACTGACTGACTGACTGTCTCTCTGACTGACTGTCTCTCTGACTGACTGACTGACTGTCTGTCTCACTGACTGACTGACTGCTGACTGTGAGGTTCAATTCATAAAGGTCTCACAGGCAATTGTATTACCTGTGTAGGCCCTATAAAGAGAAGAATGCATTCGCCATCTGTTTTGAATAAGGGATGTCATGTTTTGCAAATAATTAAGTTTACCTAGACTAAAGGTAAAACCATTTCTTAATTCCATTTAAGGATGTGTTTTCACTATAATTTATAGTTATAAGTTATGGGCCATGACGGAGGCGCGCCGACTCAGCAGACCTTGAGGCTGAGGAGACGCGCCCGAGCGCCTCCAGGCGCGAGTGCCCGCGTCGACCAGCCGATGGTCTGCTAGTCGAATCAGCGCCGTCCGAGTTATGTACCGATAGGGACAGAATCGTAAATATTTTTGGTGCGGACTGCGTTTGTTCCATTGACTGCGTTTGTCCCAACTGCCACTCAAGGTGGCTGCTGGCCAACTGCCTGGATGAGGCAGACTTATTTTTTAAAGCTTTGTGCTTTCTATTAGACTGTGCAGGGCAGAGGCGGCTAATCTCTGAGTCAGGGTAACCGCATACCCTCGGATTAACACTATTTCCTAATTCCATTTAAAAGTGTGTTTACACTATATTTTAGGACTGTGGAGTAGATACTGAAAGGATACAGTTTTGGAAACAAGTTAGCATATCCACAGTTCTGATGTTCACACCTCCAATTTGGAAGACAATTGGCTCCCTGTTGATGGTCCAAATGTTGATGGCTCTTGGTATCAATGTGCCTTCATTGATATTCTCATTAACTCAACAATGAGATCTCCCCCTCAACTTTGTGGTTGATGTAGGTGATCAACTCTATTGTTTAGGTTAGTAAGAATATGTGGATAGTTTCAGTTATGTTGGGCAGTTTAGAAGTTTAGACCCCCTGGATATTTTGTGCTAAATCTTGTAATCCATTCTTTTTCATGGAATCTTCTCTGTCCAATTGTCCAGCAGTCATTGAATTCCAAGCCGCATACTTTTATGGCATCAATCCCATGTGTCATAAAGTGTTGAACAATTAATAAATGGGTATCTTTTTCATTATTAATGGTGTACCTGTGTTGGCTTATTCTAATTGCTATGGAGTTGCTTGTCTCTCCTACATACTGTAATCCACACACTTGGCAAGTAATCAGATAAACACAATTTCTGGTGTTGTATGTGATGTTCTGTCTTAGGCTAATAATGTTTTTGTTTGTCCTGTTTTTAACCGTTTGTTTCGGGCTAAAGTAGTTAGGCCTTGCCCGTGCTACTTGGTTCCATGGCTTCAATTTGCTGGGTGGGTGTTTTTTTTTTTTTTTTCAGAAATTGAGGCATGATGTGTGTTTAAGACTTGTATGAATTGCTCAAATTCCTCTGTGGAGTGCTCAAATACTCCAAAAATATCATCTAGAAACCTAAAATAATGTGTGGGTTTGAATCTGCATTTTTTAAGTGCTGTTTCTTCCCATAAAGCCAAATATATATTTGCGTAGGATGGCGCAAATTTCTTTCCCATGGCTGTTCCACTGATCTGAAAGAAGGTTTTCCCATCAAATGAAAAGTCGTTTTTGGTCAAATTTAATTCTAGTAGTTCCAATAATTCTGCGTCTGGTCTTTGTCTGTCAGGATACTTTTTAAAGATATCTCTGATTGCTTTCATTCCCGCTACTGTATTTATATTGGTATACAGGCTATCAACATCTATTGAAAACAAGAAGGCACCCTGAGGAACCGTGATGTTTTTTATTTTGTCAATAAAGTCATATGTATCCTTAATATAGCTTGGGTGTTTTACAGATAGTGGGTTTAAGTAGAATTCAATAAATTCTGCTGTGGCATATGTTTCTGAGTTACAATCCGAGACAATTGGGCGTGCAGGTGGAATTTCATAAGGAATAGTCCAGCTGTTTGGGTCCTTGTGGATTTTGGGTAGAAGATAAAGGACTCTAGCCCTAGGGGAATTTTCGCCCCGTAGGTATTTTTCTTGTTTGTTTGTCTGTCTGTCTGACTGACTGACTGTAACAAGTTACCACTTGGAGCCACTTCCTCAGTGACACACACTCATCAACAGTGTAGCTTAATGACTAGTATTACAATTCTACTGTCTTTTTTCATGTCCAATGTATTTGTATTTAAGTTCATAGAGTTAACATAAGTATAATTATAACTATAATGTTACTTTTCAGGATTACAATTAAAAAATAGCACAAAAACAATCTGGTTTCCAATTCAAAAATAGCAGATCTACAAGCTCACAGTGTGTCGCTACTTTTGTATGACATATACTGGCCTGGCAGTATATGTAATGTGTTCCTGTGGAGTGAGTGTGTTAATATAGAGGTCCTCTACATCATTAAACAGACAGTATATGTAATGTGTCTCTGTAGTGAGTGTGTTAATATAGAGGTCCTCTACATCATTAAACAGACAGTATATGTAATGTGTCTCTGTAGTGAGTGTGTTAATATAGTGGTCCTCTACATCATTAAACAGACAGTATATGTAATGTGTCTCTGTAGTGAGTGTGTTAATATAGTGGTCCTCTACATCATTAAACAGACAGTATATGTAATGTGTCTCTGTAGTGAGTGTGTTAATATAGAGGTCCTCTACATCATTAAACAGACAGTATATGTAATGTGTCTCTGTAGTGAGTGTGTAAATATAGTGGTCCTCTACATCATTAAACAGACAGTATATGTAATGTGTCTCTGTAGTGAGTGTGTAAATATAGTGGTCCTCTACATCATTAATCAGACAGTATATGTAATGTGTTCCTCTGTAGTGAGTGTGTTAATATAGTGGTCCTCTACATCATTAAACAGACAGTATATGTAATGTGTCTCTGTAGTGAGTGTGTTAATATAGAGGTCCTCTACATCATTAAACAGACAGTATATGTAATGTGTCTCTGTAGTGAGTGTGTTAATATAGTGGTCCTCTACATCATTAAACAGACAGTATATGTAATGTGTCTCTGTAGTGAGTGTGTTAATATAGTGGCCCTCTGCATCATCCGAGTTGCATCACCCCTGTGCTAAGCTAAGCTTTGACCGTTCACTAAATGTCAGTATGTAAGCTACTGGCAGGGCTGCATTCTTTCTAGTGTTTCCACATGTCAGTCAGGGACTAGTAGGGAACCACAGCACCTGTGACAAAAGTCTGCAGGTGTTTTATTTAATATATATATATCGTGGGTGGGATGCATGCAGCCGTGCTCATCTCACACACACGCCCGCCCGTAGTAGAGTTAAATTGTGTGTGTGTGTGTGTGTGTGTGTGTGTGTGTGTGTGTGTGTGTGTGTGTGTGTGTGTGTGTGTGTGTGTGTGTGTGTGTGTGTGTGTGTGTGTGTGTGTGTGTGTGTGTGTGTGTGTGTGTGTGTGTGTGTGAGACCAGTTGGTCGAATCTTACACTATCACCATGCATTTATGGAATGAATATCAACTCTGATGATGTAGAGGACCTCTATGTTTACACACTCACTCCAGAGGAACACATTACATATACTGTCAGGCCATTCTAAAGTAGCTTTTATTTCAAATGCATTTAGTTATACTTATGTTAACTTTATGAACTTAAACACAAATACATTGGACATAATAAAGACAATAGAGTGTTAATACTAGTCATTAAGCTACTAATATAGACTGAAGTCATTAAAGTGGGTCATGTTTGTATGTTTGGAATTGTAAACTGAATCAATAATATATCAGTATTCTATATAGTTTGTTGATTGGGGGCGGCAGGAAACCGCAAGGTTCCCAGTTCGATCCCGGGCTGGGGCGCTCCCCCTAATTGCTCCCGATGAGCAGGTTGGTGCCTTGCATGGTTTCCGCCGCCATCGGTGTATGAATGTGTGTATGAATGTGTGTGTGAATGTGTGTGTCTGAATGTGTGAATGTAATGCACAATCTATGTAAAGCGCTTTGGATAAAAATATATAAATGTAGATATTAATTTACCATTACTTTTGATGCAGAAATGGAGTAATTTTATCAAAAAGGTCTTAAAAGTCCTTAAATGGTAACTTTATAAATGTGCAGATACCCTGTATACTTGTACTGTATGTTGGTTTGTTTACTGTTGAGTGAGAAAACAATGTTGTACATTAAGCTAATCACCTGGGGACCCCCTAAAATCATGTGGGGACCCCCTGGGTGTGATCGACTGACTGGTCTGTGTGTGACACACACACACACACACACACACACACACACACACACACACACACACACACACACACACACACACACACACACACACACACACACACACAGAGATCCGTAAGAATGCACTCAGAGAGTGGGCGGGGTCTATTGATTGATTGATTGATGTACTTTATTTAGTAAGACATGAGAACAGTACATGACAGTACATAACAGTACATGGAAGTACAAATTCGCAATACAAGGTCTACTAAACTGGATAGCTCAGTTAAGCACGTAGCTTGTTTAAGATGAGATCCCCACGCACACAAATCATGATGACATATAAGAGACAGACAGATATACACACTACTATACAGAATGTCATACAATCAGTTTACAGGTTACTGGTATGAAGGGTGAAAAATATGTACAAAAAAAGAAAGAGAGAGAGGGGGGGGGGGTAGGTTAGGTTAGGACATGGGGTAGGTTAGGACTTGGACAGGGGCCATTTTTGAATTGCAGCCTCCTGAAGGTGTATCTTTAGGGCATTTTTGAAAGTGAGTAGGGTTTTACACTCCTTTACTCTTTTTGGTAGGGCATTCCACATTTTAGATGAATAGCATGAGAAGGAGTTCATTCCCTTTGTTGTGCCAAATCTGTGTTGAACATGGTTTGTGGAGCTGCCTCTGGTGTTATGATCATGGACTTGATTAACATTTTGGAAGTATTTTGACAAATACAGGGGGATCCCAATGTTGTGGTGTATCTTGAAGACCAGGCCCATAGCAAGTTGCTGTACTCTGTCCTCAACCCTAAGCCATCCAATCCTAGCAAAATGGGCATGGGTTAGATGGGTTTTGTAATTGAGGCCAAGAAGTAGCCTTACAAGTTTGTTTTGGGATGTTTGGAGCCTTGTTTTTAGGGCCTTGGAGGTGTTGTGATACCATGAAGTGCATGCATAATCATAATGACCTTGTATGAGGGCCCCTACAAGAATCTTCAGAGTATTCTTACTGACTTTACGAACAAGCCTCCACATCCTCCGTGTTATTTTGTGGACCTTTTTGATCGTCTTTTCAGCGTTTTTTGTCACCTGAGAGGTTTGCCTCCAAGATGGAACCCAGGTAGGTAATTTCCTCCTTTCTTGTGATAACATTTTCACCCACTTTGATCGTGAAACTCTCAGCCTTTCTAAGGTTAGGGTTGGACCCAAAGAGGATGGATTCAGTTTTACCCAGGTGTAATGAGAGTTTGTTGTCGGAGAGCCAGATGCAGATCTTGTTGAGTTCAGTGCTGAGAGTTTTCTCAACCTGCAGCCTGTCCCTGTCCGAGACCAGCAGAGCCGAGTCATCTGCGAACAGGAACAGTTTGCAGTCGCAAGCTGAAGACATATCATTCACATATATCAGGAACAGTAGTGGTCCTAGTATGCTTCCTTGAGGAACACCACAAGTCACTGGGAGGGGAGGGGACTGGGTGCCGTTTACTTCCACCACTTGCTCCCTCCCTTCCAGGTAGGATCTCATCCATTTCACCGACGTGTCATCAAAGCCTATTGCTTTGAGCTTATTGATCGTAATTGGGTGATTAACGTTGTCAAAAGCCTTCTGGAGGTCCAGCATGACCATGCCGCAATATTTGCCCTTGTCGACATCTTGTTTGATAGAGTCGTTCAAATAGAGAAGGCATGTGTCAGTGGAGTGGTTTGTTCTGAAACCAGATTGGAATTCGTAAATTAGATTTTTTTCGGCAAGGTACTTATCAACCTGTTCGTAGACTATTTTTTCCATGACTTTCGAGATGGAGTTAAGAATAGAAATAGGGCGGTAGTTGCCAGGGTCTAATTGGTTTCCTTTTTTGTACAGAGGGGTCACTCTTGCTTTTTTGAAGTCGTTAGGGACCCGTCCCTGTATGATGGAGAGGTTTATTATGTGGGTAATGATTGGAGCAATGGAGGTGGCTGAGTCTTTTAGAAATTTAGCGGGGATGTTGTCGGGACCTGTGGCTCTGTGTTGTTGGAGTGCACTCAATTTTTTAAACACCTCATCTGTTGACACAGGGGAGAGTTTAAAATCATCTTTGCGTACACCCTGTTTATCGTAAAATGAATCAACATACTCTCCACCATGACTCCCAGAGTGAGGGGGTAGTTTTTCAACTAACTCTGAGGCCACGGTCGTGAAGAATATGTTGAGGATTTTACTCACTTCCCGTTTGGATGAAATGAGAGTGTCATTCACCTTGAGGTTTATGTTTGTAAACCTGGTTTTCAATTTCTTGCTGCAGCCTAGTAGGTTATTGAATAGCTTCCAGAGCTCACGTGGTTTGTTTTGATTTTCCTCAATTTTGCCATCGAGGTAGCTTTTTTCTGCTAACAACAGCATGCCATTAACCTTGTTTCTTAGCATGTTTTTCTCTTTTTTGAGTTTCGCTACGTGGGATTCGAGACCTTTGTTGAAGCTTTTGGCAAGTTTGATCCTACTTTTATGATAGTCAGAACACTTTTTGTCTCTGACTTTCATGGTAGTAAGGATATCCGAATTCATCCATGGAACCGAGCGGGTTTTGACCCTGATGGTTTTCATGGGAGCCACACTGTCCAAAATTTGAATGAATTTGGTTTTGAAACCAAGCCAAGATTCGTCTACCTGTGTGCTGTTTAGTACGTCGGACCAATCCTGTTTATCTAGTCTGTGATCCAAGTCCTCACTCTTGTAGTTTTTGAGGTCTCTGATCGTGACTGTTTGGTGGTAACCGGTCTTAGGTTTACGTTTCTTTCTGGTGCAGAAGATCATGTTATGATCAGATATGCCACAGGTAGAAACACCACTATTGAGGATTTTGTCCTTGTCCGTTGTTAGAATGAGATCTATGATAGTTTGAGTGGAAACACACAGCCTTGTGGGCTGAGTGATCAGCTGGTGGAGTGAGTGCCGATTACAAAACCCCCTGAATGACTTAAACACTGACGCTTCCTTACGGAGCATGTCAGTGTTAAAGTCACCAAGAAGTACTGTCTCCTCATTGTCTACTTTAGCTAAACATTCATCAAGTCTATCATAGAAATCAGTCTGGTTAGGAGGTCTGTATATGGTACCGACTAGCACAGGTTTAGCTATGGTGTGGAAGCAGGCTGGCTCACTGGCAGTGTGTGATAGACTTTGGTGTTGCCATGTTGGCCTATTGTAAGCGGTTTAGGGGCAATATTGGTGTGTTTTGGCGTTGGTTGTGAAAGTGCAGGTGGGTGTGGGGACGCGTTGTGATCTTGTAGATCGGCTGTTTTCCAAGATGCAAGGTATATGTGTGAAGGTGCTTCGTTTGGCCTTCTTTTCATAGACCTTGTTGCTTGTAGGGTTCGTTTCGTTTGGCCTTGCTGTTTGTTTCTCGCGCGAAACCTGGCAACGGGCACACACCAAGACACCACCACCACCCATCACAGAGGTTAGGCAAATTATAGGAGGATGTCAATCTAAACATCAAACATCACAATGAAAACAGAACATGAGGACAAGTGTGTGTGTGTGTGTGTGTGTGTGTGTGTGTGTGTGTGTGTGTGTGTGTGTGTGTGTGTGTGTGTGTGTGTGTGTGTGTGTGTGTGTGTGTGTGTGTGTGTGTGTGTGTGTGTGTGTATCTGTCGTCGCTCTGCTCTGCCTTATAGATGTCCTTAAACTCCAAACGGGTTGCCAGGTTACAGGATGATAGGGATCAAAGTTGTTGATCAAAACCCTTCAACTGACACAGTTTGTCTTATGTGTGTCTTCTCTGCTCTGCATCATAGATGTGTTAAAGACCAGAAGATGAGTGTCTCTGGGGACAGAGTGGAGGAGGGGACAGAGTCTCCAGCAGCCAGCAATGAAGACAAACCACCAGACTCAAGGTAACATCACTGTTTCTACTGGAAGTCGTAGAACACAGTGTGAGAGGATCATAATATTGTCTGTTTACAAGCCACTGTGTCGACTGCAGTGTCAATGTCATTTTGACATTCTAAAACATTCAGTAATGAACCAGCCCCTTAGACAGAGTAAAATCACTTTAAACTTTAATGTTAGTTCATTTTATTAAGGATTCTTCATCAGGAATATATGAGTCATAAACAGAGTGTTGTGTGATTGTTATGATTCCAGAAGTGACGACCAGAGACAGACACCAGAGTCTCCAGAACACAGCAATGAACCAGACTCCCAGACACAGTAAGTAATGTTAAGTTAAGTAATGTTAGTTCAATACATTTTCATCAGAAATGTATTCTATGAAGCCTAACCTGCTTTAAAGCAAATAACTTAAAATATACATATTAACATAATGGAGATAAAAATAAATAAATGTCAGTTTGGACACCATGTGTGTGCATCATAGATGTGTTAAAGACCAGAAGATGAGTGTCTCTGGGGACAGAGTGGAGGAGGTAACATCATTGGGCTGAATTCACTAGGCTGGTTGTAAATAAGGTGTAAATAAAGTTCTTAAAAGAGGGTGTATTTTAAGCTAAAACTGACATGTAATTCACAAAGGTGTGTGTACTGTATATCCTTCAAATGTGCGGATAACTGGGCGTATGTCAGGATGAATGTGGACGGCTGCCAGCTGGTCGTAAAACGTCAAGCGCGTTTCTGAGAAGTTAATTTGCACTGTTCCACTCCCCTTTATACACCATAAAAGGCAACAGGAAATGAAATATCCAACTTCAACTTCACCGTAGTGAACAGTGATGCCATATCCGCTTATTATAAGCAAATTTGGGCTTATTCTTTTGTGAAGTTGCTTGTAAATATTGGTAGTTGCGAGGTGCAGTTTTTTGGGCTTCTTTCTAAAGTGTAGTTGCTTATTTGGGCTTGTTTTACAATGTTTAAATGATTGTAACCAGTGGTTCTCAAATATTTGTATGTCATGGACCCCCAAATTAATATGTAGGCTAATTTATCCCTATAACCCCCATCAGAAAATGTGTTGTGCCAGCTGGAGCCCTGTACCAGATTTGTGTTGTTAGAATGTTAAAACAATCTTCCAAATATTCCACATTTTATTTCAAGATTTGTTTTGAAAATAGCAGATCTACAAGCTCACAACGCGTCGCATCGCGAATTATTGTGAGCTTGTAGATCAGCTATTTTCAATTTGCTTGTAGATTGGCTTGTAGACCGGCTATTTTCAATGTACAGTACAGTATATATATAGGTTTAATTAAAGTGCTCATAATGGCCTAGTGCCATAGTTGCTTCTTTTGGGCATATTTTCCTAGATCTGGTTGTTTATTTCTCTAAGAGAAGTTGTGTGCACATCCCACGCCTGTATTTAGGCCAGGTGCTGGACATCAAGGAGGAATCAAGAAAAAGAAGGAGGAGGTCCGCACACTGTTTCAAGCTCCAAGAAACTCGCTTTTTAATACGATACGATACGATACGATACGATACAACTTTATTGTCAGCTTTCACCGAAATTTGCTTTGTGTCCATGACGTCACCGTTCAAGATACAGGCAGGACATACACAATACATTACACAAAGTACATTACAGGACATACATCACAGAAGCAGACAGAAACAAGAACAGTAGAACAAATCCTCTTGGTTTACCGACTTTGGTTTAAAAGCAGAACAGGCCGATGTACGAAAGAGTTCTTTAGCTTGTTTTTCTTATATTTAGGGACTCTAAACCGCCTCCCAGAGGGCATCAGTTGATATTCATCATTTAAAACATGTAAGGGGTCAGAGGAGATGCTCTTTGCCAGTCTAAGCATACTATTGATCTGGGCCTCTTTAAAGGAACGTAACACAGCCTCGACTGGCCTACCAACTATTTTAGCGCAGATCTTAATTTGGCTATACAGTTTGTTCTTATATACCATTGATAGGCTGTTAAACCAGGCCGTGCTACAGTACAACATCACAGTTTGAACAACAGACGTATAGAAAAGAGACAAGATCTGACTGCTAGCACCGAACGATCTAAGTCGGCGTAGGGAGTACATACGCTGCTGTATCCTCTTACAAATATAATCAATATGAGATGACCATGATAAGGTGCCATCTATCATCACCCCCAATGCTGCAACGTTTCGACCTTTAGGTCTTCATCAGGCAAAATGTATATTGATTATAATCAATATACATTTTGTCAACTGGTGCAGATGTCGTTCCTCGATCGCACAATGGATCATGTAATAAATGCTCTCATGTTTAATGAGAATAAAGAAGTTTAACCCCTCGACCAAATAAAAGCTGATAAAACGTATTATATAAGCCTTTTCTAATGAACAATGCTCACCTTTATCGAGGTAAAAAGATGATGTTGAAATCCACGGCATACAAGTGGAACGCTCCGATTATGGACCAGAGCTTATTGATTAGTTATTGATTACATTTTTTACTTTTGGATTAATATATCACTGTCCTACGTATGAATGGATCTTCTGGACACAGCTTTCATCCACTATAGTTTCCTCATCAGATGGTAAGATTTATTAGGCTATTGTGTGTGACGTTCATGTGATCAATATACAGTAGCCTACAGTATTATAAATTAACACCGCACGGACACTGTGTGCCTCCGCAGTGACATTAAGGCATGATAACTTATTTTCATTATTACGTGATTGGTTGATAGACGGTGATAGACAGACGGTCCCATTCAATCACCTGCCAAGTAGCTTGAAAAAAAGGGACCGCCCCTTCATGGATTTTGAATGAAAACACACCCGAGGATTCATTCTAGACATTATTGTGTCACTGTTTGAACAATGATATCCATCTTTAACTGGGACTGCATTTCAAGGTTCAAGGTTAAGTCTAAATGGATAAAAACACACATTTGGTCTTCATATTTAGACGGGTAGATATGTATGTAGGCACGATTGAGGAGGATAGATTATGTGGTTTGTGTGATCTTAATGAAATTGAAAATGAAATGCATTTTGTCTTGTATTGTCCATTATACCACTCTATCAGGCAGAGACTTTTTAATAAGGTAGATCCTAAGTATGAATTTGTGTGGTTGGAGGATTCAGAGAAACTGAAACGTCTATTTCAACAAGACATTTTTTCATTTGCTTCATTTCTTGACAAGGCCTCCTGGTCAATGAGGAGGAGGGTCTTGTTTTTGTTCTTATTTTTTCATATAAGTACTGTATGCATGTTTTGTTTATTTGGTATGTTATAAGGAAGGACGTACTATGAACAGGAAGGACTGTTAATGGACTGTTAATGTCTTGTTTTCTTTCTGTGTAATGTGTCATATAATCCCATATGGGATGGGCCAAAATGGTGGCATGACACGAAAATAAAAAATGTCATTCATTCATTCATTCATTCATTTGATTCAAATGAATGTTTCAACAGAGTTGCTGAAGTGATGGTGGAAGGTGTGGGTCCCAGCTCCACTCTGTCTCCTGGACAACTAACAAGAACACAAAGAAGGAGACTGAGAAGAAGACATGCAACCGAAAGGTCAGAACAACAAATTGTACCCATGGCAATGCACGTGCGTGCGTGCACGCGTGCATGCGCACTATGGCCACGTTCAGGTGTTTAGACTGAAATCTGGTGTTGTGTTTATAAAGATGGTTGCGTCCCCGCTCAAGCGTGCACTTGCCCGGTCGGGGCCGAAAGCAAACTCCACCTGCCCGCAAGTGTTCTTTACCTGCTACGGGTAGTCAGGCAACCGCTAGTGTCAACCCCCGCACACACACACACACACACACACACACACACACACACACACACACACACACACACACACACACACACACACACACACACACACTAATTGTATTTAAGGTATTATTCCAACAGTTCACACATCTTGCTGATGTGTTTGCACATTGTTGTACTTCATCAGATATGAGTCTTTAGTCATTAGTCATGTTTTAAAACTCTCTTTGGGTGATTGTGTCTGTGGTCAGTATGTGTCTGTGATGTCTTGGTACAGACAGGTGGTCAGTATGTGATGTCTCTGTACAGAGGACAGGTGGTCAGTATGTGATGTCTTGGTACAGAGGACAGGTGGTCAGTATGTGATGTCTTGGTACAGAGGACAGGTGGTCAGTATGTGATGTCTTGGTACAGAGGACAGGTGGTCAGTATGTGATGTCATGGTACAGACAGGTGGTCAGTATGTGATGTCTTGGTACAGAGGACAGGTGGTCAGTATGTGATGTGTTGGTACAGAGGACAGGTGGTCAGTATGTGATGTCATGGTACAGAGGACAGGTGGTCAGTATGTGATGTCTTGGTACAGAGGACAGGTGGTCAGTATGTGATGTCTTGGTACAGTGGACAGGTGGTCAGTATGTGATGTCTTGGTACAGACAGGTGGTCAGTATGTGATGTCATGGTACAGACAGGTGGTCAGTATGTGATGTCATGGTACAGACAGGTGGTCAGTATGTGATGTCTTGGTACAGTGGACAGGTGGTCAGTATGTGATGTCTTGGTACAGTGGACAGGTGGTCAGTATGTGATGTCTTGGTACAGAGGACAGGTGGTCAGTATGTGATGTCTTGGTACAGAGGACAGGTGGTCAGTATGTGATGTGTTGGTACAGTGGACAGGTGGTCAGTATGTGATGTCTTGGTACAGTGGACAGGTGGTCAGTATGTGATGTCTTGGTACAGTGGACAGGTGGTCAGTATGTGATGTCTTGGTACAGAGGACAGGTGGTCAGTATGTGATGTGTTGGTACAGTGGACAGGTGGTCAGTATGTGATGTCTTGGTACAGTGGACAGGTGGTCAGTATGTGATGTCTTGGTACAGAGGACAGGTGGTCAGTATGTGATGTGTTGGTACAGTGGACAGGTGGTCAGTATGTGATGTCTTGGTACAGAGGACAGGTGGTCAGTATGTGATGTCTTGGTACAGAGGACAGGTGGTCAGTATGTGATGTCTTGGTACAGAGGACAGGTGGTCAGTCTGTGATGTCTTGGTACAGAGGACAGGTGGTCAGTATGTGATGTCTTGGTACAGAGGACAGGTGGTCAGTATGTGATGTCTTGGTACAGAGGACAGGTGGTCAGTATGTGATGTCTTGGTACAGAGGACAGGTGGTCAGTATGTGATGTCTTGGTACAGAGGACAGGTGGTCAGTATGTGATGTCTTGGTACAGAGGACAGGTGGTCAGTATGTGATGTCTTGGTACAGAGGACAGGTGGTCAGTATGTGATGTCTTGGTACAGAGGACAGGTGGTCAGTATGTGATGTCTTGGTACAGTGGACAGGTGGTCAGTATGTGATGTCTTGGTACAGAGGACAGGTGGTCAGTATGTGATGTCTTGGTACAGAGGACAGGTGGTCAGTATGTGATGTCTTGGTACAGTGGACAGGTGGTCAGTATGTGATGTCTTGGTACAGTGGACAGGTGGTCAGACATTGTACAGATGTGATATTTGAGCATTTTAAATGACCTGCCATGGACAATTCATGGGCAAACCAGTGGGAAATCCACACCTTTTCATGGAGAAAGTGTGACATTTTCCAGGTGTAATTTCCTTAGATCAGGCAGTTCTCTTCTCTCATTGGGTATTTGATGGGGAGTGAAGTACTGTTAACTGTTGGTTATTGTTCTCCTTACAAACAAATAATCTGCCTGCTACGTCACTACAGCAGTACTAATTATGATCTGATGTCAATCCTCACATCAAACATCACAATTAAAATAGAACATGAGGACAAGAAAATGTGAAGTGTTGAGCAGAGATTTTGCTATTTTCAACGTGTGTGTGTGTGTGTGTGTGTGTGTGTGTGTGTGTGTGTGTGTGTGTGTGTGTGTGTGTGTGTGTGTGTGTGTGTGTGTGTGTGTGTGTGTGTGTGTGTGTGTGTGTGTGTGTGTGTGTGTGTGTGTGCGTGTGTGTGTCCTAGCTTATATTTGTTGTCACTCTGCTCTGCCTTATAGATGTCCTTAAACTCCAAACGGGTTGCCAGGTTACAGGATGATAGGGATCAAAGTTGTTGATCAAAACCCTTCCACTGACACAGTTTGTCTTATGTGTGTCTTCTCTGCTCTGCATCATAGATGTGTTAAAGACCAGAAGATGAGTGTCTCTGGGGACAGAGTGGAGGAGGGGACAGAGTCTCCAGCAGCCAGCAATGAAGACAAACCACCAGACTCAAGGTAACATCACTGTTTCTACTGGAAGTCTACTGTGATGATTCTATTAATACTAAAGTAACATCACTGTTTCTACTGGAAGTCTACTGTGATGATTATATTAATACTAAAGTAACATCTCTGTTTCTACTGGAAGTCTACTGTGATGATTCTATTAATACTAAAGTAACATCACTGTTTCTACTGGAAGTCTACTGTGATGATTCTATTAATACTAAAGTAACATCACTGTTTCTACTGGAAGTCTACTGTGATGATTCTATTAATACTAAAGTAACATCACTGTTTCTACTGGAAGTCTACTGTGATGATTCCATTAATACTAAAGTAACATCACTGTTTCTACTGGAAGTCTACTGTGATGATTATATTAATACTAAAGTAACATCACTGTTTCTACTGGAAGTCTACTGTGATGATTCTATTAATACTAAAGTAAGATCACTGTTTCTACTGGAAGTCTACTGTGATGATTCTATTAATACTAAAGTAAGATCACTGTTTCTACTGGAAGTCTACTGTGATGATTCTATTAATACTAAAGTAACATCACTGTTTCTACTGGAAGTCTACTGTGATGATTCCATCAATACTAAAGTAACATCACTGTTTCTACTGGAAGTCGTAGAACACAGTGTGAGAGGATCATAATATTGTCTGTTTACAAGCCAGAGTTGTGTGTCGACTGCAGTGTCAATGTCATTTTGACATTCTAAAACATTCAGTAATGAACCAGCCCCTCAGACAGAGTAAAATCACTTTAAACTTTAATGTTAGTTCATGTTATTAAGGAGTTTTCATCAGGAATATATGAGTCATAAACAGAGTGTTGTGTGATTGTTATGATTCCAGAAGTGACGACCAGAGACAGACACCAGAGTCTCCAGAACACAGCAATGAACCAGACTCCCAGACACAGTAAGTAATGTTAAGTTAAGTAATGTTAGTTCAATACATTTAATCAGAAATGTATTCTATGAAGCCTAACAAAGCAAATAGCTTAAAATATACATATTAACATAATGAAGATAAAAAGAAAGAGATGTCAGTTTGGACACCATGTGTGTGCACCATAGATGTGTTAAAGACCAGAAGATGAGTGTCTCTGGGGACAGAGTGGAGGAGGGAACAGAGTCTCCAGCAGCCAGCAATGAAGACAAACCACCAGACTCAAGGTAACATCACTGTTTCTACTGGAAGTCTACTGTGATGATTCTATTAATACTAAAGTAACATCACTGTTTCTACTGGAAGTCTACTGTGATGATTCTATTAATACTAAAGTAACATCACTGTTTCTACTGGAAGTCTACTGTGATGATTCTCTTAATACTAAAGTAACATCACTGTTTCTACTGGAAGTCTACTGTGATGATTATATTAATACTAAAGTAACATCACTGTTTCTACTGGAAGTCTACTGTGATGATTCTATTAATACTAAAGTAACATCACTGTTTCTACTGGAAGTCTACTGTGATGATTCTATTAATACTAAAGTAACATCACTGTTTCTACTGGAAGTCTACTGTGATGATTCTATTAATACTAAAGTAACATCACTGTTTCTACTGGAAGTCTACTGTGATGATTCTCTTAATACTAAAGTAACATCACTGTTTCTACTGGAAGTCTACTGTGATGATTCTATTAATACTAAAGTAACATCACTGTTTCTACTGGAAGTCTACTGTGATGATTCTCTTAATACTAAAGTAACATCACTGTTTCTACTGGAAGTCTACTGTGATGATTCTATTAATACTAAAGTAACATCACTGTTTCTACTGGAAGTCTACTGTGATGATTCTCTTAATACTAAAGTAACATCACTGTTTCTACTGGAAGTCTACTGTGATGATTCTATTAATACTAAAGTAACATCACTGTTTCTACTGGAAGTCTACTGTGATGATTCCATTAATACTAAAGTAAGATCACTGTTTCTACTGGAAGTCTACTGTGATGATTCTATTAATACTAAAGTAACATCACTGTTTCTACTGGAAGTCTACTGTGATGATTATATTAATACTAAAGTAACATCACTGTTTCTACTGGAAGTCTACTGTGATGATTATATTAATACTAAAGTAACATCACTGTTTCTACTGGAAGTCTACTGTGATGATTCTATTAATACTAAAGTAACATCACTGTTTCTACTGGAAGTCTACTGTGATGATTCCATTAATACTAAAGTAAGGGGGTCATGCTCATGTTATGAAAATGATCAGTGCCGATATGGACTATGCTCGGAGGTTCTGACAAAAAAGCAAAAGCTTAAAACCAGTTAAAATGAAGAGGTATTTCCACTCTCCAAACATACAAATCACACTGATATACTAGTGGAGTTTATATTCAACGTAAGAGGACAAACTGCAGGGCCAACGTCGATGGCCACTGGCCAGGTTACTCGGCGAGGTGTGTCTTTTTCTCTGACGTGCGGTAAGAAGTTGTAGCCTAATATTACGCTCCCCTAATTAACATAAATTAGTTGGAGTGTTTATTATTGTATAACTATAAATCATTTTACATAATGATATATTATTTAATATATTCAAATATATTCGAATATTAAAAATAATAAAGCATTGAGATTTATTATTTTTAATATCCAAATATATATATAAATATTGTATATATCATTTTATATACATCCTTAACAACCACTCCTATGAAGAAGTCTATATAATTATATTATGGAGTCTCTGATCTTTACTTCCAAACAAATGCATCAAGACACACAGGGTAATTAATTTCCTTATATCACTTCCCAATCTCCTCCCATTACCACCCCACCAATCCATTCTGAGGTGAGATACCTCCATCTAGTGTCCACCTAGTATTAACTCTATGGTGTCCACCACACAGGCCCCCCCCCCCCCCCCGAACACTCAGAATTGACATTCAGTGCAACAATAAACCCCCCAAAGCAGTACACCCAGTGTTACCCAGTCTCTTTTAGGAGGTCTGACCATGCGGCCATAGCGACTGTATTTCACAGTCACAGGGAACGTGGAAGGGGAAAGGGTAGAGATAGGGGCAGGGGGACGTCCACGCCGCCGACGAGGCCTCGCCGGTGGAACAACAGGGGTACCCCCGGATGGAGGGCATGGAACAGGGGCAGCCTTGGGCAGCCGACCCCGGCGTGGGGGCTGAGCCAGCTCCACCGGCTCGTTCGGGACCACATGAGCAGGCTTAAGGCGATCGACTGAAATCCGCTCTTTATTCCCCCCCCATGTCCACCACTAAGTTCTTGGGGCCCGCCTCCAGGACGCGGAAGGGCCCGTCATAGCAACGGTGGGCATCGTGACGGATGAACACGTAGCCGGCAGCCATCAGGTCCTTCGGAATGTAGGACTGGGGAAGGCAGTGGTGGGTGGGAACTGGGGCAAAAGCTCTCGCCGCGTCCTGGAAAGCAGACCGGTGAGCCGTTGTGGACCAGGGGCGTGAGGAACCAGGGAGGAACTCCCCAGGAACCCTCAGCGGTTGACCGAAAACCAACTCAGCTGAAGAGGACTGCAGGTCTTCTTTAGGGGCGGAACGCAGGCCCAACATGACCCACGGCAGACGGTCGATCCAGTTGCTGTCTGTGAGAGTGGCCCGGAGAGCAGCCTTCATGGAGCCGTGGAAACGCTCACACATCCTGTTGGCCTTTGGGTTGTACGCTGTGGTACGATGGAGTTTCACCCCAAATCTCTCAGCCACAGCATTCCACAGCTCAGACGTGAACTGGGCTCCCCTGTCTGACATGAGATCCGATGCCGTGCCAAACCGGGTCATCCAGCCGGAGATTAACGCCCGGGCCACCTCTGCAGTTGTTGTAGAGGACAGGGGAACAACCTCTGGCCACCTGGTGGTCCTGTCCACCATAGTGAGGAGGTGAGTGAAACCCAGGGATGTGGCCCCACCAGGTCCACGTGGACATGGTCAAACTGTCTCTCTGGAATGTGAAACGGCTCCAGGGGGCCTTAATGTGACGCTGTACCTTGGCACGCTGGCATGCCACACAGGATATCTGTAAAGTGTCTACCATATTTAAATATGTCATTTTTGCAGACGACACTAACCTGACGACGACACTAACCTGTATTGTTCTGGGAAGAGTTTGGAGCAGCTCCTGAATGCAGTAGAGAGAGAGTTGGCAACAAAATAAGTGGTTCGATATAAATAAATTATCTCTGAATTTAAGTAAAACTAAATTTATGATATTTGGCACAAGGAACACAATTAATGATGTTGAAATAGAAAGAGTGTATGAAAATAAATTCTTGGGTGTATTAATTGATAGTAAACTAAACTGGACATCTCATATAGATAATGTAAAAACAAAAATGTCAAAAATTATAGCAATATTAAATAAAACCAAACATATTCTGAACCAAAAGACACTGTATATATTATATTGTTCCCTCATAGTACCATATATTACGTATTGTGTGGAAATATGGGGGAATACATATAAAACTAACACAAATCCAATATTTATATTACAGAAGAGAGCTGTAAGAATAATAACCAGAACTGATTACTATGAACCAACTAATAAACTCTTTATTAAATTAAATACCCTAAAATGTGAAGATCTAGTTCACTTAAAAACGGTGCTAATAGCCTACAAGGCGCACAACAATCAGCTCCCGATCTGCATTCAGGGGCTGTTTGAAGTTAAAGAAACCAGGTATTGGCTGAGGGGTGAAAATATGCTTGAGGTAAAAAAGGCCAGAACAAATGTAAAAAGGCAATGTGTGTCTGCGAAAGCAATTCAAATATGGAACAGCTGTGAAAACGATTTGAAACTATGTAGCTCAATTGGAAAATTTAAGAAAATGTATAAAAATAAAATGGTAACGAAATATATTAGTATGATAGGATAATTATATACATTTCTATAGGAAATGTAGTGATGTGGAGTACAGAGTTTCCTTTTTGCAAAGCTTGTAAAAATTATATATAGATATTTGTATATATATATATATATATATATATATATATATATATATATATATATATATATTTGTAATTATATAATATAGGAATATATTCTTTGCAATGATTGAGTATAGAAAATTGATTTGTTTGTTATTTATTTTATTTATTTTTTGATTTCCAAATGCAAGAAGGGTAGGCACAATAAGCTATTAGCTTCAGCCTACACCTTTTCGGTCAGGCAGTTTTCTTCTGCTTTGTCTTCTTTTTTCTTTTTTGATTGTTTTTGTTCTTGATTGTTTTGTCTTTTGTAGTATGAAAAGCCATATACGTGTATGATTTTGTTGACCGAAATAAACTCTAACTAACTAACTAAAAAGGAGGCAGCCCACTGTTAAACGTCCTTCCTAAGGCCCGGCCAGACGAACTTAGCCCCCACCAGCTTAACTGACGCGCTTACCCCGGGGTGTGAAAGGGCATGAATGGCGTCAAATACCCAGTGGCGCCAGTCAGTCGGAACCATGGGGCTGACCAGTGGAAACATCACAGAGGAGCGTGGAGCCGCTGTCGTGAAACACCACATCCTCCAGTCGCAGCCCAGTCACAGCCGTCCTGAACGCCTGAAGGCCTGAATCGGTGAGCTGGTCAGTGGCCGTAGCAGCATAGTCAATGCCCAGGTGCACGCGACTGATGTGCGCCCGGGAGAGGCAGTCTGCCACCTGGTTATTTTTTCCGGCCACATGTTGAATGTCTGTCGTGAACTCTGATATGGCGGAAAGTTGGCGCTGCTGCCGACCCGACCACGGCTCGGTAGTTTTGGCCATGGCAAAGGTCAGGGGTTTGTGGTCCACAAACGCGGTGAACTCTCGGCCCTCCAGCAGGAACCTGAAGTGCCGTACAGCGAGGAAAAGGGCCAACAGCTCCCTGTCAAACGTTCTGTATTTTCTCTCATTGTCCTTGAGCTTTTTACTGAAAAAGGCGAGGGGCTGCCAGGCGCCAGCCACCCACGGTTCACACACCGCCCCCACTGCGTAATCGGAGGCATCAGTGGTAAGGGCTATCGGAACAGCAGGGGACGGTTGTGCCAGCATGACAGCTTTGGCGAGAGCAGCCTTAGCGTCCTTGAATGCCTGGACCCGCTCCGGGGACCAGTCCACGTCCTCGTTGTCCTTCTTCCCCTTTAACGCCTCATACAAGGGGTGCATGAGGTGAGCAGCGTGTGCTATAAACCTATTATAGAGATGAATCATGCCTAGGTATTCTTGCAGGGGTTTGACGGTGAGGGGGCGGGGGAAAACAGCGATGGCCTCCACCTTGGTGGGTAGAGGAACAGCCCCGTGGGGAGAGACGTGGTGGCCCAGGAAATCGATGGCGGGCAGGCCAAAGTGACATTTAGCCGGGTTCACAATCAGTCCATGCTCGTTGAGCCGCTCGAATAGCTGCTGGAGATGTATCCGATGCTCCTCGTCCGATGCACTGGCTACGAGGATGTCGTCCAAGTAAACAAACAAAAATGACATACCTCGCAGCACAGAGTCCATCAGACGCTGGAATGTCTGCGCTGCCCCTTTAAGGCCGAATGGCATCCTCAGGAATTCAAACAGTCCAAACGGGGTGATAACAGCTGTTTTGGGCACGTCCAATGGATGTACCGGAACCTGGTGGGAGCCCTGCACCAAATCTATCTTAGAAAAGATGGTGGCCCCCGCCAGGTGGACAGAGAAATCCTGGATATGTGGAACTGGATACCGGTCATGCGTGGTAATGTTATTGAGGCGACGGAAATCACCTCATGGACACCACTTCCCATCCGCCTTGGAGACCATGTGCAGAGGAGAGGCCCAACGACTGTCAGATCGGCGCACAATGCCGAGCCGCTCCATCGTGGCGAACTCCTCCCTGGCTATGGTCAGCTTAGTAGCATCCAGGCGGCGCGCTCGTGCGTAAACGGGCGGCCTCACAGTCGTTATGTAATGTTCCACTCCATGCTTGGCGACTGAGGCAGAGAAAGCGGGGACCGTCAAAGCAGGGAAACTTGCGAAGAGGCGCTGGTACACATCCCCCGTGGCGAGCATATTGGCAAGGGCAGGAGCCCCCGGCCCCCCCAGTGTGCACGGGTATGTGTCAAAAGACACAGAGTCAATCAGCCGACGGTTCGCAACGTCCACTAATAGTCTGTGAGCACACAAAATATCTGCGCCCAGTATAGGCACCGATACAGAGGAAATAATAAAGTCCCAGCCAAACTGATGTCCATGGAAACACATGGTCACATACCTGGTACCAAACGTACGGATGGAAGTACCATTAGCCGCATCTAGCGGTGGTCCATGTCCGTTTCCCAAGGCGTCCGCGGCAGATGCAGGCAGGATGCTCCTCTGTGCGCCAGAATCCACCAGTAGGCGCCTACCAGAAGACGTGTCCTCAATAAGCAGTAGCTCATTAATGACGCCAGCGCTCATAGCCGCTAACGAACGGCGGCTCTTGCGTTTCCCCGGTTACCAAAACAGCATGGTGGAGTGCAGCGCTTTGCCTTGGTGCCAAAACGGCGATGATAATAACATAGTCCACTATCATCCCTCTGTGTCTGATCCCTGCGATCAGACACTCGATCAGACACCGCAGCCACCACGCATTGGCGGGAGGCCAGTAGTATTCTGTCCGCCTCCTCTGCTAATCCCCGGTAATCCTTGGTGCGCACCAGAGGCGAGCTGGCCAGAGCCGTGCGCACTGGAGTCGGGAGTTGCCGCAGGAAAAGTTGGACAAAAATAAATGTAGCGTCACCTTCACCGAGCAGTGCCAGCATGTTCTCCATCAGATCTATGGCTTTACCGTCCCCCAATCCATTGAGGGACAATAGACGCTCCGCGCGCTCTGCGTCGGACAGCTGGAACAGCCGCAATAGCTGCTCCTTGAGCGCGTCGTACTTTCCGTCTGCTGGCGGGTCTCTCAGGAATCCCATCACCCGACGCGTGGTGGAGGAATCCAACGCTGCGACTACGTGGTAATATTTGGTTGCATCCACTGTGATCCCGCGGAGGTCAAACTGCGCCTCAATATGCTGGAACCACGGAGCCGGATCATGTTGCCAAAACTCCGCCAACTTCACCGTAGCCGCAAACACCGCTGGGGCAGCGACAGCCGCAGCAGCGGGCTCTGAGTTATCGACCATTATAATGTTCAATCAAACGTCAGGGTCACCACTGTGGAAGTTAGTGAGAATGAGACGAACAGACCGAGTATGGAGTCTCTGATCTTTACTTCCAAACAAATGGATCAAGACACATAGGGTAATTCACTTCCTCATATAACTTCTCAATCTCCTCACATTACCACCCCACCAATCCATTCTGAGGTGAGATGCCTCCATCTAGTGTCCACCTATTATTAACTCTATGGTGTCCACCACAATATATTGTATAAAATAATAAAGCATTGAGATTCTAATGGGATTATAAAGGGAAATGTATGCTTTTATTTTAAGTTATTCTTTATTTCCACTTTGAAATTGCTCTACAAATAAAGTTTCTGGTCGCCCAAACATTTCCCCCATAAAATGGGGTTGTGGTATAACAAAGGTTTGAGAACTCTTGCTGTAGAACAGGATCCTGTGAGAGGATCCTAATATATTAGAGTTGTGTGTTGACTGCAGTGTCATTGTTTTATATTTTAGGCAAAAGATAAATAACATTTTGTGAAGCTTACTGTATGACTAAAAATATGAGCCAGTAGACAGAGTACTAGAAGAGTGACTGGTGGGGGGCACGGTGGCACAGTCGGTAGCGCTGTCGCTTTACAGCTAGAAGGTCCTGGGTTCGATTCCCGCCGGGGACGCTGTGGGCGCTGGGGGCGTGTCTTCTCCTCCGCGTCATCAGTGCCCATACCCAGGGTGGGGTTGGCGAAAGGGCCTTTCTGTGTGGAGTTTGCATGTTCTCCCCGTGTCTCCTAGGGTAGTTAATAGGCCTGTCAAAAAAAATCGATTTATGAATAAATCGCGATTCTTAATGCCACGATTTTAAAAATCGATTCAAAATATTAAAATCGATTTTTTTATCATTTTTTTTTTTTTTTTTTTTTTTTTTAAGTTAGTACCTTTTTCACTGGCACTTTGTCTGAAATCAATGTCAGAAAGACTGACTGACATGATCTGGCTGCATTGAAGTGTATGATTCAACTTTTCATGGTTTATATTATATTAAAATGTTCTAGTATAATTAAAGCAAAGTGATTTGGGGTAGAAAATCGCAATAAATCGCAGAATCGAATATCAATTAATCGCAGAATCGCAATTTTAATCGAATCGGCACCCTAGGAATCAATTTTGAATCGAATCGTGAGGTAAGTGAATCGTGACACCCCTAGTAGTTAATACCCTCACAAAAACATGTAGTAATCCTGGTCGCTATACTGCCTCCCCCATGTCAGCCGGGGCGCCTGATGGAGGGGAAGGGAACTGGTTAGAATAACGTGTTCCTTCCACGCGCTACGTCCTACTCCCCCCTGTCAGGTGACAAGAAGGTCAGTTGGCTCTCATGCATTGAAGGAAGCATGAGCTCGGCCCTGGCCTCCCTGGCTGTGGGAGACTGGTGTAGCGCTGGTGTAGGGCTGGTGTAGCGCTGGTGTAGCGCCCAGGATCACTTAGGAAATTGGCACCGGGTGAAAAAAATGGGTTACAAAAATCGTGGGATAAAAATTATAAAAAAAAAAAAAAGAAGAGTGACTGGTTTAGAAGTTCTCAAACATTCAGTAATAAACCAAATCACTTTATAATTTAATGTTAGTTCATGTTATTAAGGAGTTTTCATCAGGAATATATGAGTCATAAACAGAGTGTTGTGTGATTGTTATGATTCCAGAAGTGACGACCAGAGACAGACACCAGAGTCTCCAGAACACAGCAATGAACCAGACTCCCAGACACAGTAAGTAACTATAAACTTTAAAGATGTTTCCCCCCCCTAACCACCAAGGGGTGTAATGAAGTTCTATCAACCTTATAGACACATGAAAAACAGAAAAAGTGCAAAACCATGGCACCACCTCTTTAGGTTAGTTAGTTCAATACATTTTCATCAGAAATGTATTCTATGAAGCCTAACCTGCTTTAAAGCAAATAACTTAAAATATACATATTAACATAATGGAAATAAAAATAAATAAATGTCAGTTTGGACACCATGTGTGTGCATCATAGATGTGTTAAAGACCAGAAGATGAGTGTCTCTGGGGACAGAGTGGAGGAGGGGACAGAGTCTCCAGCAGCCAGCAATGAAGACAAACCACCAGACTCAAGGTAACATCATTGGGCTGAATTCACTAGGCTGGTTGTAAATAAGGTGTAAATAAAGTTCTTAAAAGAGGGTGTATTTTAAGCTAAAACTGACATGTAATTCACAAAGGTGTGTGTACTGTATATCCCTCAAATGTGCGGATAACTGGGCGTATGTCAGGATGAATGTGGACGGCTGCCAGCTGGTCGTAAAACGTCAAGAGCGTTTCTGAGAAGTTAATTTGCACTGTTCCACTCCCCTTTATACACCATAAAAGGCAACAGGAAATGAAATATCCAACTTCAACTTCACCGTAGTGAACAGTGATGCCATATCCGCTTATTATAAGCAAATTTGGGCTTATTCTTTTGTGAAGTTGCTTGTAAATATTGGTAGTTGCGAGGTGCAGTTTTTTGGGCTTCTTTCTAAAGTGTAGTTGCTTATTTGGGCTTGTTTTACAATGTTTAAATGATTGTAACCAGTGGTTCTCAAATATTTGTATGTCATGGACCCCCAAATTAATATGTAGGCTAATTTATCCCTATAACCCCCATCAGAAAATGTGTTGTGCCAGCTGGAGCCCTGTACCAGATTTGTGTTGTTAGAATGTTAAAACAATCTTCCAAATATTCCACATTTTATTTCAAGATTTGTTTTGAAAATAGCAGATCTACAAGCTCACAACGCGTCGCATCGCGAATTATTGTGAGCTTGTAGATCAGCTATTTTCAATTTGCTTGTAGATTGGCTTGTAGACCGGCTATTTTCAATGTACAGTACTGTATATAGGTTTAATTAAAGTGCTCATAATGGCCTAGTGCCATAGTTGCTTCTTTTGGGCATATTTTCCTAGATCTGGTTGTTTATTTCTCTAAGAGAAGTTGTGTGCACATCCCACGCCTGTATTTAGGCCAGGTGCTGGACATCAAGGAGGAATCAAGAAAAAGAAGGAGGAGGTCCGCACACTGTTTCAAGCTCCAAGAAACTGGCTTTTTAATACTGCAACGTTTCGACCTTTAGGTTTTCATCAGGCAAAATTTATATTGATAATAATAAATATACATTTTGGCAACACTGGTGCAGATGTCGTCCCTCGATCGCACAATGGATCATGTAATAAATGCTCTCATGTTTAATGAGAATAAAGAAGTTTAACCCCTCGACCAAATAAAAGCTGATAAAACGTGAAAAGGATATTATATAAGCCTTTTCTAATGAACAATGCTCACCTTTATCGAGGTAAAAAGATGATGTTGAAATCCACGGCATACAAGTGGAACGCTCCGATTATGGACCAGAGCTTATTGATTAGTTATTGATTACATTTTTTACTTTTGGATTAATATATGTATCACTGTCCTACGTATGAATGGATCTTCTGGACACAGCTTTCATCCACTATAGTTTCCTCATCAGATGGTAAGATTTATTAGGCTATTGTGTGTGACGTTCATGTGATCAATATACAGTAGCCTACAGTATTATAAATTAACACCGCACGGACACTGTGTGCCTCCGCAGTGACATTAAGGCATGATAACTTATTTTCATTATTACGTGATTGGTTGATAGACGGTGATAGACAGACGGTCCCATTCAATCACCTGCCAAGTAGCTTGAAAAAAAGGGACCGCCCCTTCATGGATTTTGAATGAAAACACACCCGAGGATTCATTCTAGACATTATTGTGTCACTGTTTGAACAATGATATCCATCTCTAACTGGGACTGCATTTCAAGGTTCAAGGTTAAGTCTAAAGGGATAAAAACACACATTTGGTCTTCATATTGAGACGGGTAGATATGTAGGCACGATTGAGGAGGATAGATTATGTGGTTTGTGTGATCTTAATGAAATTGAAAATGAAATGCATTTTGTCTTGTATTGTCCATTATACCACTCTATCAGGCAGAGACTTTTTAATAAGGTAGATCCTAAGTATGAATTTGTGTGGTTGGATGACTCGGAGAAACTGAAACGTCTATTTCAACGAGACATTTTTTCATTTGCTTCATTTCTTGACAAGGCCTCCTGGTCAATGAGGAGGAGGGCCATTTACATGTAAAATGTCATTGTCTTTTTTTTGTTCTTATTTTTTCATATAAGTACTGTATGTATGTTTTATTTATTTGGTATGTTATAAGGAAGGACGTACTATGAACAGGAAGGACTGTTAATGGACTGTTAATGTCTTGTTTTCTTTCTGTGTTTTGTGTCATATAATCCCATATGGGATGGGCCAAAATGGTGGCATGACACGAAAATAAAAAATGTCATTCATTCATTCATTCATTCATTTGATTCAAATGAATGTTTCAACAGTGTTGCTGAAGTGATGGTGGAAGGTGT
>NC_139953.1:50418385-50505885 GCF_963454915.1 Gymnoscopelus microlampas | reverse complement strand
GAAGTCTACTGTGATGATTCTATTAATACTAAAGTAACATCACTGTTTCTACTGGAAGTCTACTGTGATGATTCTATTAATACTAAAGTAACATCACTGTTTCTACTGGAAGTCTACTGTGATGATTATATTAATACTAAAGTAACATCACTGTTTCTACTGGAAGTCTACTGTGATGATTCCATTAATACTAAAGTAACATCACTGTTTCTACTGGAAGTCTACTGTGATGATTATATTAATACTAAAGTAACATCACTGTTTCTACTGGAAGTCTACTGTGATGATTCTATTAATACTAAAGTAACATCACTGTTTCTACTGGAAGTCTACTGTGATGATTCTATTAATACTAAAGTAACATCACTGTTTCTACTGGAAGTCTACTGTGATGATTCTATTAATACTAAAGTAACATCACTGTTTCTACTGGAAGTCTACTGTGATGATTCTATTAATACTAAAGTAACATCACTGTTTCTACTGGAAGTCTACTGTGATGATTCTATTAATACTAAAGTAACATCACTGTTTCTACTGGAAGTCTACTGTGATGATTCTATTAATACTAAAGTAACATCACTGTTTCTACTGGAAGTCTACTGTGATGATTCTATTAATACTAAAGTAACATCACTGTTTCTACTGGAAGTCTACTGTGATGATTCTATTAATACTAAAGTAACATCACTGTTTCTACTGGAAGTCTACTGTGATGATTCTATTAATACTAAAGTAACATCACTGTTTCTACTGGAAGTCTACTGTGATGATTCCATTAATACTAAAGTAACATCACTGTTTCTACTGGAAGTCTACTGTGATGATTCTATTAATACTAAAGTAACATCACTGTTTCTACTGGAAGTCTACTGTGATGATTCTATTAATACTAAAGTAACATCACTGTTTCTACTGGAAGTCTACTGTGATGATTATATTAATACTAAAGTAACATCACTGTTTCTACTGGAAGTCTACTGTGATGATTCCATTAATACTAAAGTAAGATCACTGTTTCTACTGGAAGTCTACTGTGATGATTCTATTAATACTAAAGTAAGATCACTGTTTCTACTGGAAGTCTACTGTGATGATTCTATTAATACTAAAGTAACATCACTGTTTCTACTGGAAGTCTACTGTGATGATTCTATTAATACTAAAGTAACATCACTGTTTCTACTGGAAGTCTACTGTGATGATTCTATTAATACTAAAGTAACATCACTGTTTCTACTGGAAGTCTACTGTGATGATTCTATTAATACTAAAGTAACATCACTGTTTCTACTGGACGTCTACTGTGATGATTCCATTAATACTAAAGTAACATCACTGTTTCTACTGGAAGTCTACTGTGATGATTCCATTAATACTAAAGTAACATCACTGTTTCTACTGGAAGTCTACTGTGATGATTCTATTAATACTAAAGTAACATCACTGTTTCTACTGGAAGTCTACTGTGATGATTCTATTAATACTAAAGTAACATCACTGTTTCTACTGGAAGTCTACTGTGATGATTATATTAATACTAAAGTAACATCACTGTTTCTACTGGAAGTCTACTGTGATGATTATATTAATACTAAAGTAACATCACTGTTTCTACTGGAAGTCTACTGTGATGATTCTATTAATACTAAAGGAACATCACTGTTTCTACTGGAAGTCTACTGTGATGATTCTATTAATACTAAAGTAACATCACTGTTTCTACTGGAAGTCTACTGTGATGATTCTATTAATACTAAAGTAACATCACTGTTTCTACTGGAAGTCTACTGTGATGATTCTATTAATACTAAAGTAACATCACTGTTTCTACTGGAAGTCTACTGTGATGATTCTATTAATACTAAAGTAACATCACTGTTTCTACTGGAAGTCTACTGTGATGATTCTATTAATACTAAAGTAACATCACTGTTTCTACTGGAAGTCTACTGTGATGATTCTATTAATACTAAAGTAACATCACTGTTTCTACTGGAAGTCTACTGTGATGATTCTATTAATACTAAAGTAACATCACTGTTTCTACTGGAAGTCTACTGTGATGATTCTATTAATACTAAAGTAACATCACTGTTTCTACTGGAAGTCTACTGTGATGATTCTATTAATACTAAAGTAACATCACTGTTTCTACTGGAAGTCTACTGTGATGATTCCATTAATACTAAAGTAACATCACTGTTTCTACTGGAAGTCTACTGTGATGATTATATTAATACTAAAGTAACATCACTGTTTCTACTGGAAGTCTACTGTGATGATTCTATTAATACTAAAGTAACATCACTGTTTCTACTGGAAGTCTACTGTGATGATTCTATTAATACTAAAGTAACATCACTGTTTCTACTGGAAGTCTACTGTGATGATTCCATTAATACTAAAGTAACATCACTGTTTCTACTGGAAGTCTACTGTGATGATTATATTAATACTAAAGTAACATCACTGTTTCTACTGGAAGTCTACTGTGATGATTCTATTAATACTAAAGTAACATCACTGTTTCTACTGGAAGTCTACTGTGATGATTCCATTAATACTAAAGTAACATCACTGTTTCTACTGGAAGTCTACTGTGATGATTATATTAATACTAAAGTAACATCACTGTTTCTACTGGAAGTCTACTGTGATGATTCTATTAATACTAAAGTAACATCACTGTTTCTACTGGAAGTCTACTGTGATGATTCTATTAATACTAAAGTAACATCACTGTTTCTACTGGAAGTCTACTGTGATGATTCTATTAATACTAAAGTAACATCACTGTTTCTACTGGAAGTCTACTGTGATGATTCTATTAATACTAAAGTAACATCACTGTTTCTACTGGAAGTCTACAGTGATGATTCTATTAATACTAAAGTAACATCACTGTTTCTACTGGAAGTCTACTGTGATGATTCCATTAATACTAAAGTAACATCACTGTTTCTACTGGAAGTCTACTGTGATGATTATATTAATACTAAAGTAACATCACTGTTTCTACTGGAAGTCTACTGTGATGATTCTATTAATACTAAAGTAACATCACTGTTTCTACTGGAAGTCTACTGTGATGATTCTATTAATACTAAAGTAACATCACTGTTTCTACTGGAAGTCTACTGTGATGATTCTATTAATACTAAAGTAACATCACTGTTTCTACTGGAAGTCTACTGTGATGATTCTATTAATACTAAAGTAACATCACTGTTTCTACTGGAAGTCTACTGTGATGATTCCATTAATACTAAAGTAAGATCACTGTTTCTACTGGAAGTCTACTGTGATGATTCTATTAATACTAAAGTAAGATCACTGTTTCTCCTGGAAGTCTACTGTGATGATTCTATTAATACTAAAGTAACATCACTGTTTCTACTGGAAGTCTACTGTGATGATTCTATTAATACTAAAGTAACATCACTGTTTCTACTGGAAGTCTACTGTGATGATTCTATTAATACTAAAGTAACATCACTGTTTCTACTGGAAGTCTACTGTGATGATTCTATTAATACTAAAGTAACATCACTGTTTCTACTGGACGTCTACTGTGATGATTCCATTAATACTAAAGTAACATCACTGTTTCTACTGGAAGTCTACTGTGATGATTCTATTAATACTAAAGTAACATCACTGTTTCTACTGGAAGTCTACTGTGATGATTCTATTAATACTAAAGTAACATCACTGTTTCTACTGGAAGTCTACTGTGATGATTCTATTAATACTAAAGTAACATCACTGTTTCTACTGGAAGTCTACTGTGATGATTATATTAATACTAAAGTAACATCACTGTTTCTACTGGAAGTCTACTGTGATGATTATATTAATACTAAAGTAACATCACTGTTTCTACTGGAAGTCTACTGTGATGATTCTATTAATACTAAAGTAACATCACTGTTTCTACTGGAAGTCTACTGTGATGATTCTATTAATACTAAAGTAACATCACTGTTTCTACTGGAAGTCTACTGTGATGATTCTATTAATACTAAAGTAACATCACTGTTTCTACTGGAAGTCTACTGTGATGATTCCATTAATACTAAAGTAACATCACTGTTTCTACTGGAAGTCTACTGTGATGATTCTATTAATACTAAAGTAACATCACTGTTTCTACTGGAAGTCTACTGTGATGATTATATTAATACTAAAGTAACATCACTGTTTCTACTGGAAGTCTACTGTGATGATTATATTAATACTAAAGTAACATCACTGTTTCTACTGGAAGTCTACTGTGATGATTATATTAATACTAAAGTAACATCACTGTTTCTACTGGAAGTCTACTGTGATGATTATATTAATACTAAAGTAACATCACTGTTTCTACTGGAAGTCTACTGTGATGATTCCATTAATACTAAAGTAACATCACTGTTTCTACTGGAAGTCTACTGTGATGATTCTATTAATACTAAAGTAACATCACTGTTTCTACTGGAAGTCTACTGTGATGATTATATTAATACTAAAGTAACATCACTGTTTCTACTGGAAGTCTACTGTGATGATTCTATTAATACTAAAGTAACATCACTGTTTCTACTGGAAGTCTACTGTGATGATTCTATTAATACTAAAGTAACATCACTGTTTCTACTGGAAGTCTACTGTGATGATTCTATTAATACTAAAGTAACATCACTGTTTCTACTGGAAGTCTACTGTGATGATTCTATTAATACTAAAGTAACATCACTGTTTCTACTGGAAGTCTACTGTGATGATTCTATTAATACTAAAGTAACATCACTGTTTCTACTGGAAGTCTACTGTGATGATTCTATTAATACTAAAGTAACATCACTGTTTCTACTGGAAGTCTACTGTGATGATTCCATTAATACTAAAGTAACATCACTGTTTCTACAGGAAGTCTACTGTGATGATTATATTAATACTAAAGTAACATCACTGTTTCTACTGGAAGTCTACTGTGATGATTATATTAATACTAAAGTAACATCACTGTTTCTACTGGAAGTCTACTGTGATGATTATATTAATACTAAAGTAACATCACTGTTTCTACTGGAAGTCTACTGTGATGATTCTATTAATACTAAAGTAACATCACTGTTTCTACTGGAAGTCTACTGTGATGATTCTATTAATACTAAAGTAACATCACTGTTTCTACTGGAAGTCTACTGTGATGATTATATTAATACTAAAGTAACATCACTGTTTCTACTGGAAGTCTACTGTGATGATTATATTAATACTAAAGTAACATCACTGTTTCTACTGGAAGTCTACTGTGATGATTATATTAATACTAAAGTAACATCACTGTTTCTACTGGAAGTCTACTGTGATGATTCCATTAATACTAAAGTAAGATCACTGTTTCTACTGGAAGTCTACTGTGATGATTCTATTAATACTAAAGTAAGATCACTGTTTCTACTGGAAGTCTACTGTGATGATTCTATTAATACTAAAGTAACATCACTGTTTCTACTGGAAGTCTACTGTGATGATTCTATTAATACTAAAGTAACATCACTGTTTCTACTGGAAGTCTACTGTGATGATTCTATTAATACTAAAGTAACATCACTGTTTCTACTGGAAGTCTACTGTGATGATTCTATTAATACTAAAGTAACATCACTGTTTCTACTGGACGTCTACTGTGATGATTCCATTAATACTAAAGTAACATCACTGTTTCTACTGGAAGTCTACTGTGATGATTCTATTAATACTAAAGTAACATCACTGTTTCTACTGGAAGTCTACTGTGATGATTCTATTAATACTAAAGTAACATCACTGTTTCTACTGGAAGTCTACTGTGATGATTCTATTAATACTAAAGTAACATCACTGTTTCTACTGGAAGTCTACTGTGATGATTCTATTAATACTAAAGTAACATCACTGTTTCTACTGGAAGTCTACTGTGATGATTCTATTAATACTAAAGTAACATCACTGTTTCTACTGGAAGTCTACTGTGATGATTCCATTAATACTAAAGTAACATCACTGTTTCTACTGGAAGTCTACTGTGATGATTATATTAATACTAAAGTAACATCACTGTTTCTACTGGAAGTCTACTGTGATGATTATATTAATACTAAAGTAACATCACTGTTTCTACTGGAAGTCTACTGTGATGATTATATTAATACTAAAGTAACATCACTGTTTCTACTGGAAGTCTACTGTGATGATTCCATTAATACTAAAGTAACATCACTGTTTCTACTGGAAGTCTACTGTGATGATTATATTAATACTAAAGTAACATCACTGTTTCTACTGGAAGTCTACTGTGATGATTCTATTAATACTAAAGTAACATCACTGTTTCTACTGGAAGTCTACTGTGATGATTCTATTAATACTAAAGTAACATCACTGTTTCTACTGGAAGTCTACTGTGATGATTCTATTAATACTAAAGTAACATCACTGTTTCTACTGGAAGTCTACTGTGATGATTCCATTAATACTAAAGTAACATCACTGTTTCTACTGGAAGTCTACTGTGATGATTCTATTAATACTAAAGTAACATCACTGTTTCTACTGGAAGTCTACTGTGATGATTATATTAATACTAAAGTAACATCACTGTTTCTACTGGAAGTCTACTGTGATGATTATATTAATACTAAAGTAACATCACTGTTTCTACTGGAAGTCTACTGTGATGATTCTATTAATACTAAAGTAACATCACTGTTTCTACTGGAAGTCTACTGTGATGATTCTATTAATACTAAAGTAACATCACTGTTTCTACTGGAAGTCTACTGTGATGATTCTATTAATACTAAAGTAACATCACTGTTTCTACTGGAAGTCTACTGTGATGATTCTATTAATACTAAAGTAACATCACTGTTTCTACTGGAAGTCTACTGTGATGATTCTATTAATACTAAAGTAACATCATTGTTTCTACTGGAAGTCTACTGTGATGATTCTATTAATACTAAAGTAACATCACTGTTTCTACTGGAAGTCTACTGTGATGATTATATTAATACTAAAGTAACATCACTGTTTCTACTGGAAGTCTACTGTGATGATTATATTAATACTAAAGTAACATCACTGTTTCTACTGGAAGTCTACTGTGATGATTATATTAATACTAAAGTAACATCACTGTTTCTACTGGAAGTCTACTGTGATGATTATATTAATACTAAAGTAACATCACTGTTTCTACTGGAAGTCTACTGTGATGATTATATTAATACTAAAGTAACATCACTGTTTCTACTGGAAGTCTACTGTGATGATTATATTAATACTAAAGTAACATCACTGTTTCTACTGGAAGTCTACTGTGATGATTCTATTAATACTAAAGTAACATCACTGTTTCTACTGGAAGTCTACTGTGATGATTCCATTAATACTAAAGTAACATCACTGTTTCTACTGGAAGTCTACTGTGATGATTCCATTAATACTAAAGTAACATCACTGTTTCTACTGGAAGTCTACTGTGATGATTCTATTAATACTAAAGTAACATCACTGTTTCTACTGGAAGTCTACTGTGATGATTCTATTAATACTAAAGTAACATCACTGTTTCTACTGGAAGTCTACTGTGATGATTCTATTAATACTAAAGTAACATCACTGTTTCTACTGGAAGTCTACTGTGATGATTCTATTAATACTAAAGTAACATCACTGTTTCTACTGGAAGTCTACTGTGATGATTATATTAATACTAAAGTAACATCACTGTTTCTACTGGAAGTCTACTGTGATGATTATATTAATACTAAAGTAACATCACTGTTTCTACTGGAAGTCTACTGTGATGATTATATTAATACTAAAGTAACATCACTGTTTCTACTGGAAGTCTACTGTGATGATTCTATTAATACTAAAGTAACATCACTGTTTCTACTGGAAGTCTACTGTGATGATTCCATTAATACTAAAGTAACATCACTGTTTCTACTGGAAGTCTACTGTGATGATTCTATTAATACTAAAGTAACATCACTGTTTCTACTGGAAGTCTACTGTGATGATTATATTAATACTAAAGTAACATCACTGTTTCTACTGGAAGTCTACTGTGATGATTCTATTAATACTAAAGTAACATCACTGTTTCTACTGGAAGTATACTGTGATGATTCTATTAATACTAAAGTAACATCACTGTTTCTACTGGAAGTCTACTGTGATGATTATATTAATACTAAAGTAACATCACTGTTTCTACTGGAAGTATACTGTGATGATTATATTAATACTAAAGTAACATCACTGTTTCTACTGGAAGTCTACTGTGATGATTATATTAATACTAAAGTAACATCACTGTTTCTACTGGAAGTCTACTGTGATGATTATATTAATACTAAAGTAACATCACTGTTTCTACTGGAAGTCTACTGTGATGATTATATTAATACTAAAGTAACATCACTGTTTCTACTGGAAGTCTACTGTGATGATTATATTAATACTAAAGTAACATCACTGTTTCTACTGGAAGTATACTGTGATGATTCTATTAATACTAAAGTAACATCACTGTTTCTACTGGAAGTCTACTGTGATGATTCCATTAATACTAAAGTAACATCACTGTTTCTACTGGAAGTCTACTGTGATGATTATATTAATACTAAAGTAACATCACTGTTTCTACTGGAAGTATACTGTGATGATTATATTAATACTAAAGTAACATCACTGTTTCTACTGGAAGTCTACTGTGATGATTCCATTAATACTAAAGTAACATCACTGTTTCTACTGGAAGTCTACTGTGATGATTCCATTAATACTAAAGTAACATCACTGTTTCTACTGGAAGTCTACTGTGATGATTATATTAATACTAAAGTAACATCACTGTTTCTACTGGAAGTCTACTGTGATGATTCTATTAATACTAAAGTAACATCACTGTTTCTACTGGAAGTCTACTGTGATGATTCCATTAATACTAAAGTAACATCACTGTTTCTACTGGAAGTCTACTGTGATGATTATATTAATACTAAAGTAACATCACTGTTTCTACTGGAAGTCTACTGTGATGATTCCATTAATACTAAAGTAACATCACTGTTTCTACTGGAAGTCTACTGTGATGATTCCATTAATACTAAAGTAACATCACTGTTTCTACTGGAAGTCTACTGTGATGATTATATTAATACTAAAGTAAGATCACTGTTTCTACTGGAAGTCTACTGTGATGATTATATTAATACTAAAGTAACATCACTGTTTCTACTGGAAGTCTACTGTGATGATTCTATTAATACTAAAGTAACATCACTGTTTCTACTGGAAGTCTACTGTGATGATTCTATTAATACTAAAGTAACATCACTGTTTCTACTGGAAGTCTACTGTGATGATTATATTAATACTAAAGTAACATCACTGTTTCTACTGGAAGTCTACTGTGATGATTCTATTAATACTAAAGTAACATCACTGTTTCTACTGGAAGTCTACTGTGATGATTCTATTAATACTAAAGTAAGATCACTGTTTCTACTGGAAGTCTACTGTGATGATTCTATTAATACTAAAGTAAGGGGGTCATGCTCATGTTATGAAAATAATCAGTGCTGATATGGACTATGCTCGGAGGTTCTGCCAAAAAAGCAAAAGCTTAAAACCAGTGAAAATGAAGAGGTATTTCCACTCTCCAAACATACAAATCACACTGATAAACTAGTGGAGTTTATATTCAACGTAAGAGGACAAACTGCAGGGCCAACGTCGATGGCCACTGGCCAGGTTACTCGGCGAGGTGTGTCTTTTTCTCAGAAGCGCGGTAAGAAGTTGTAGCCTAATATTACGCTCCTCTCCTCTTAACGTGTTTCACGTGTTTTACCGCTATGGTGCAACGTGCCATTAACGTGTTTAAAAAAAAAATAGAATCAAAATAACTTATAACTGAAAAAGGCTGTATCTCGCTTCCTAAGCACCTTTTTTTTACTTTGAAAAAAAAAAAAAAAAATCGTACTGGCCAGAAATAGACAGAAATAATTCGGGCACTCAATGAGTTAAAAACTCAGAAAATTAACATAAATTACTGGGTGTTTTTTATTGTAGAACTACAAATTATTTTATATAATGATATATTATATTATATATTCAAATATATTTGAATATTAAAAATAGTAAAGCATTGAGATTTATTTTTAATATTCAAATATATTTGAATATTTTATATAATATATAATTATATATACATCTTTAACAACCAGTCCTATTAAGAAGTCTATATCATTATATATTCTATAAAATAATAAAACATTGAGATTCTAATGGGATTATAAAGGGAAATGTATGCTTTTATTTTAAGATATTCTTTATTTCCACTTTGAAATTCTACTACAAATAAAGGTTCTGGTCGCCCAAACATTTCCCCCATAAACTATGGTTGTGGTAAAACAAAGGTTTGAGAACTCTTGCTGTAGAACACAGTGTGAGAGGATCCTAATATATTAGAGTTGTGTGTCGACTGCAGTGTCATTGTTTTATATTTTAGGCAAAAGATAAATAACATTGTGTGAAGCTTATGACTAAATATATGAGCCAGTAGACAGAGTACTAGAAGAGTGACTGGTTTAGAAGTTCTCAAACATTCAGTAATGAACCAGCCCCTCAGACAGAGTAAAATCACTTAATGTTAGTTCATGTTATTAACCCATTAAGACCTGGATCTGTGTCATTTTTAGATTTGAGCTAAAAAGCATTATTTTACACTTTGGGCTATTCAAAAATATCAGATCTACAAGCTCATAGCGCAGCACTCGGTGCCGCGCTATGAGCTTGTAGATCTGCTATTTTTGAAATTCGTAAAAATGTGTGAAAATCTTTGAATATAAATATTTTTAAAGCGAACATTTTGAACTCAAATCTTTGCTTCATGGGGGTCCCTGGAACAAAATCTTTTGATGGGGGTCCACGGCCAAATACATATAATTTTGGGGGTCCTTGACATGAAAAAGTTTGAGCACCACTGATATAGAAACATAGGTTTTTCAGAAAACTGTTGAGATTTAGGAGACATGTAGAATCCGCTTCAGGTCTCAATGGGTTAAGGATTTTTCATCATGAATATATGAGTCATAAACAGAGTGTTGTGTGATTGTTATGATTCCAGAAGTGACGACCAGAGACAGACACCAGAGTCTCCAGAACACAGCGATGAACCAGACTCCCAGACACAGTAAGTAACTGTAAACTTGAATTCATGTTAGTCCAATATTTGTTTTAATCTGAAATGTACTGTATGAAGCCTTGTTGTTCTGAAAGGGAATTAAGGGAGACATTCTGATGAGTTAGACCGATCTGTTTTAACTCATGTTATGGTTAAAACACCATATCCACAGATTAAACACAACCCCTATGTGTGTCGAGCCTTACTTTGTTCCCACATTATATACTGTCTAACTAGTAACATTGGAGATGGACACGGCCCCTAGCCTGGCTTGGCCAGACTAATATCACTGCTAATCTGACACAGGCAATTTATTTTTTGCAATGGCAGATTAGTCTGGAACCAGGCTACAAGGCCCCAACATTAGACCATGAATAGTGTCAAGGGCCCAACATTAGACCATGAATAGTGTCAAGGGCCCAACATTAGACCATGAATAGTGTCAAGGCCCCAACATTAGACCATGAATAGTGTCAAGGGCCCAACATTAGACCATGAATAGTGTCAAGGGCCCAACATTAGACCATGAATAGTGTCAAGGCCCCAACATTAGACCATGAATAGTGTCAAGGGCCCAACATTAGACCATGAATAGTGTCAAGGCCCCAACATTAGACCATGAATAGTGTCAAGGGCCCAACATTAGACCATGAATAGTGTCAAGGCCCAACATTAGACCATGAATAGTGTCAAGGCCCCAACATTAGACCATGAATAGTGTCAAGGCCCCAACATTAGACCATGAATAGTGTCAAGGGCCCAACATTAGACCATGAATAGTGTCAAGGGCCCAACATTAGACCATGAATAGTGTCAAGGCCCCAACATTAGACCATGAATAGTGTCAAGGCCCCAACATTAGACCATGAATAGTGTCAAGGCCCCAACATTAGACCATGAATAGTGTCAAGGGCCCAACATTAGACCATGAATAGTGTCAAGGGCCCAACATTAGACCATGAATAGTGTCAAGGCCCCAACATTAGACCATGAATAGTGTCAAGGGCCCAACATTAGACCATGAATAGTGTCAAGGCCCCAACATTAGACCATGAATAGTGTCAAGGGCCCAACATTAGACCATGAATAGTGTCAAGGGCCCAACATTAGACCATGAATAGTGTCAAGGCCCCAACATTAGACCATGAATAGTGTCAAGGCCCAACATTAGACCATGAATAGTGTCAAGGCCCCAACATTAGACCATGAATAGTGTCAAGGCCCCAACATTAGACCATGAATAGTGTCAAGGGCCCAACATTAGACCATGAATAGTGTCAAGGGCCCAACATTAGACCATGAATAGTGTCAAGGCCCCAACATTAGACCATGAATAGTGTCAAGGGCCCAACATTAGACCATGAATAGTGTCAAGGCCCCAACATTAGACCATGAATAGTGTCAAGGGCCCAACATTAGACCATGAATAGTGTCAAGGGCCCAACATTAGACCATGAATAGTGTCAAGGGCCCAACATTAGACCATGAATAGTGTCAAGGCCCCAACATTAGACCATGAATAGTGTCAAGGGCCCAACATTAGACCATGAATAGTGTCAAGGCCCCAACATTAGACCATGAATAGTGTCAAGGCCCCAACATTAGACCATGAATAGTGTCAAGGCCCCAACATTAGACCATGAATAGTGTCAAGGGCCCAACATTAGACCATGAATAGTGTCAAGGCCCCAACATTAGACCATGAATAGTGTCAAGGGCCCAACATTAGACCATGAATAGTGTCAAGGCCCCAACATTAGACCATGAATAGTGTCAAGGGCCCAACATTAGACCATGAATAGTGTCAAGGGCCCAACATTAGACCATGAATAGTGTCAAGGGCCCAACATTAGACCATGAATAGTGTCAAGGGCCCAACATTAGACCATGAATAGTGTCAAGGCCCCAACATTAGACCATGAATAGTGTCAAGGGCCCAACATTAGACCATGAATAGTGTCAAGGGCCCAACATTAGACCATAAATAGTGTCAAGGGCCCAAAACTATTTCAAAGTGTGTCTTACATCCTGAACTGTTTCCTAGCTGTCTGTGTGAAGCTCTGTGAATGAAAACACACCCGAGGATTCATTCTAGACATTATTGTGTCACTGTTTGAACAATGATATCCATCTTTAACTGGGACTGCATGTCAAGGTTCAAGGTTAAGTCTAAAGGGATAAAAACACACATTTGATTCAAATGAATGTTTCAACAGTGTTGCTGAAGTGATGGTGGAAGGTGTGGGTCCCAGCTCCACTCTGTCTCCTGGACCACTAACAAGAACACAAAGAAGGAGACTGAGAAGAAGACATGCAACCGAGAGGTCAGAACAACAAACTCTACCAATGGCAACGTGTGTGTGTGTGTGTGTGTGTGTGTGTGTGTGTGTGTGTGTGTGTGTGTGTGTGTGTGTGTGTGTGTGTGTGTGTGTGTGTGTGTGTGTGTGTGTGTGTGTGCGTCAAACTCAGTGTTGGGTAACGTTACTTTTCAAAAAATAATTAATGTACGAATACACCCCCCAAAAAATCGCACGTTTTTTTCCGGCAACTATTGTTAGGTATGTCCATATTGTCACCACGTCTTTAATGTTAGTTCATGTTATTAAGGATTCTTCATCAGGAATATATGAGTCATAAACAGAGTGTTGTGTGATTGTTATGATTCCAGAAGTGACGACCAGAGACAGACACCAGAGTCTCCAGAACACAGCAATGAACCAGACTCCCAGACACAGTAAGTAACTGTAAACTTTAATTCATGTTAGATTAAGGAGTTTCCATCAGGAATGTACTGTGAGGTTTACTGATTGTGTACATGGAGGAGGAATGGAAGGGTGGGGGTCCACTATAACGGTTTACATGGAGGAATGAAAGCGTGGGGTCCAGAATAATGGTTTACATGGAGGAATGAAAGGGTGGGGTCCAGAATAATGGTTTACATGGAGGAGGAATGAAAGGGTGGGGTCCAGAATAATGGTTTACATGGAGGAGGAATGAAAGGGTGGGGGTCCACAATAATGGTTTTCATGGTAACATGGTCAACTCTGAATCAGATTGGCTTACCATGATATTTCACACTACCTCAACCAATCATCACTCCTCATGTGTAAACCTAAAGAAATCAGAGACAGAGTAAGGCGGGTCATGTTGCTGTCATTCTAAACATTTGTGTTTGAACACATGTGAGAACGGCGGCCACGGCGGCCATGGCCGTCGTTGCCCCTCTCATTGGCCGTGTGCCCCTCGAATAATGACATGCCTTCACGGCCACAGTGGCCGTGGTGCCCCAGCTGCGCCCAGCAACTGATTTCACAGTTTTTCCTCTGCGCGATTTTCCTGTCAATACGTTTTCTTTTAGACACCAGTCCCTTTGGTTGAGCTGCGCAGCTACAACATGCACAGTGGTAGGTAGGTTTGATTTTGAGCCCCCTATGAACCTTCGGAATCCCGCAACACCGTGTAATAGACACAAAAGCATTACCGGGCCAAACAGGAGATAAATCTAACGCAGCCTGTTGAATGGTAGGTTTGATTTCTAGCCTGAGAGAGAGAGAGAGAGAGAGAGGATTCCGTAGTCCTACAGACCGATGTGCCCCGATGTTTTTTTCAACAGCAAAATATAGATGAATACATCTAATAAAATACAGCGAAACCCTCAAATTATGAGTCTTAATATAAAGCAAGCAACAGAATAACTGCAGACAAATTAAAAGTTTAGGCTATCAATATCATACAAAAGAGTGACCTCACCGCTCTGATGGACAAGAAATATATATTCCTTTTGCAAACCACATCCATAATATCTGTTTGTTTGTCAACAATGTTCTAATTGGGAAGTTTATTTCAACAGCTAGAATGTGACAGTTTTAGTCCGTTTGTTGGTGCGCAACACAGCCCTCGTTAAGTGAATTACTTTCACCTGCAGCGCAGCGTGTGGAGTGTGCGCAACAGGGCATATCTCCGCCAAGCCAGGGTGACCTACCCAGGCTCATGAAATTCATATGCAGGCATAGTAGCCAATTAGAATGAAATCTGCAAAAACGGACTCATACAGAACCATATATTGGCTATATATTATGGCTGTGGGGTGGAAATCTTGTATGTTCCTTTTTTATTATTATTTAAAAACAATTTAAAATCGTGAAAAAAGCCAATCTACAAGCTGTAATTATTAATAATTAAGAAATACTATATTTTAAAGAGTGAAAAATCAACTAAAGTCATTGTTAGTGCAAGTTCAATCACATTTCATTTGAATGAAAATAACTTGTGGGGAAAAGACAAAATCTCTACCAGAGGTCTTCAACAGGGGGTCCGCGAAGGTACTACAGGGGGTCCGCGAAATTGTTGTTTGATTAAAAAATATTTTTGTTTTTAAAAACTTTAAAAACTTTTTTTCATTATTTTTTTTCTTCCAAAAATGTAAATTTGTCTTTTAACATAACATGACATATTTTAATAGCTTAGTAATGAATGCACAATAACATGGTATGTTTATACATATTTTGTAGAGAAAGATCAGTGGTGTCAGTTCAGCAAAAGCTAAGGTATCGCAAGGTTAGGGTTGCCAACTCCCAGAGATTAAAATAAGGGACATCTATCCTTTTTTTTAGGGGGTCAACCCCCCCAAAACCCCTGAAATGCACAGAAACTATGCATTATACCTATAACACAATGGTCTTACACCTGCATTAGCCTACTATTCATGATTTTATTTCTCTTTTTTTTTCTGGAGCCAAGGTATGGCACCTGCCATGCCTTGCCATACCCAATTGACGCCCCTGAGAAAGGTCCTTTTGCACACCTACTGGGTCAACCTGTGCGTAGGAGCAAGCAATTTTTTCATGTGTATTTATATAAAACACAATTTTATACATAAATATATGATATATATAGTAGCCTACCCCCTACCTACCCTACGAGGTAGGGGGTCCCTGCTCCATCACCCCATCAGTTTGGGGGTCCCTGGCCTGAAAAGGTTGAAGACCCCTAATCTGTGAATCTAATGTGATTAATGTGACCCCTACTTCAGTCAATGAAGTCCAGGGCTGAATGTGACATATTGAGACCTATATAACCAAATATTGGTCATTTGCCAACACATTATTTTGTGAAATAAATGGGTTATATTTCACAGATAGTTATACAATTCTTATAATATATTAAAATACAATCATCCTTAACCTTCAAGTTAAATGCATTATTTCCGTGGAGTTTTTTGGACTTAAAAACATTTATTTTTTTGGATGGCCTTCCTGCCCTGGCATTTGGCCTTTGTGCCCTCCAAAAACACCAAAGGCCAAGTGGCCTTGCCCCTGAAATGATGAAATTCCAGGCCTGGTCACATCACAGGTATACAAGGTAAAAAAGTGGGTGAAATTCGTTTTTGTACATCATTCCCATCGCAACGTTAAATTCCGTAGAAAGAAGAGTGGGGAGAGAGAAGAAGAAGAGGGGTAGGGGGCAAGTGGGAAGGAGATCGAACAAGAGAACGATAGAACGATAGAAACAAACTAAGGTGCCTGAGCATAGCAGCAATGTATGTATACTGTGCATGATATACTTATAGACGCTAAGGTGCTTAGAGAGAAAAGAGCGCAATAAAAAAAAAGTATTCATCTATAGACCCTCACACTGATATGTATTCATCTATAGACCCTCACACTGATATGTATTAATCTATAGACCCTCACACTGATATGTATTAATCTATAGACCCTCACACTGATATGTATTAATCTATAGACCCTCACACTGATATGTATTAATCTATAGACCCTCACACTGATATGTATTAATCTATAGACCCTCACACTGATATGTATTAATCTATAGACCCTCACACTGATATGTATTAATCTATAGACCCTCACACTGATATGTATTAATCTATAGACCCTCACACTGATATGTATTAATCTATAGACCCTCACACTGATATGTATTAATCTATAGACCCTCACACTGATATGTATTAATCTATAGACCCTCACACTGATATGTATTTATTTATAGACCCTCACACTGATATGTATTAATCTATAGACCCTCACACTGATATGTATTAATCTATAGACCCTCACACTGATATGTATTAATCTATAGACCCTCACACTGATATGTATTAATCTATAGACCCTCACACTGATATGTATTAATCTATAGACCCTCACACTGATATGTATTTATTTATAGACCCTCACACTGATATGTATTAATCTATAGACCCTCACACTGATATGTATTTGTCCACAGACCCCCATAGTTTCTGCCAGGGACCCCCATAAGAGAAGATTTGAATAATTTTTCCAATTAAAAAAATAGCAGATCTACAAGCTCACAACACGTCAGGATATGAAGTGTTGTGAGCTTGTAGATCTGCTATTTTTCCATCCATCCATCCATCTTCAACCGCTTATCCGGAGTCGGGTCGCGGGGGCAACAGTTCCAGCAGAGAGCTGCAGACTTTCCTCTCCTGAGCAACATTATCCACTTCCTCCTGGGGGATCCCGAGGAGTTCCCAGGCCAGTGTGGAGATGTAATCCCCCCATCTGGTCCCTGGTCTGCCAGGGGGTCTCCTCCCAGTGGGACGTGCAGCGAGGACATCCGTACTAGATGCCCGAACCACCTAAGCTGGCTCCTTTCCAAGCGAAGGAGCAGTGACTACTCCGAGTGTCTCCCGGGTGACCGAACTTCTCACCCTATCTCTAAGGGAGATGAACTTCTCACCCTATCTCTAAGGGAGATGAACTTCTCACCCTATCTCTAAGGGAGAGGAACTTCTCACCCTATCTCTAAGGGAGATGAACTTCTCACCCTATCTCTAAGGGAGATGAACTTCTCACCCTATCTCTAAGGGAGAGGAACTTCTCACCCTATCTCTAAGGGAGATGAACTTCTCACCCTATCTCTAAGGGAGAGGAACTTCTCACCCTATCTCTAAGGGAGAGGAACTTCTCACCCTATCTCTAAGGGAGATGAACTTCTCACCCTATCTCTAAGGGAGAGGAACTTCTCACCCTATCTCTAAGGGAGAGGAACTTCTCACCCTATCTCTAAGGGAGATGAACTTCTCACCCTATCTCTAAGGGAGAGGCCAACCACCTGTCTGACAAAACTCATTTCGGACGCTTGTATCCGCGACCTTATTCTTTGGGTCATGACCCACACTTCATGACCATGAGGTGAGAGGAGGAACGAAGATTGCTCGGTAGACCAAGAGCTTTGCCTTCTGGCTCAGCTCTCTTTTCGTCACCACAGTGCGGTACAGCGACTGCAATACCGCTCCTGCTGCTCCCAGTCTCTGGCTATTTTTGTTCCAACATTATATACCGCCTAACTAGCAAAATTGGAGATGGACACGGCTCCAACATTAGACCATAAATCGTGTCAAGGGCCCAAAACTATTTCAAAGTGTGTCTTACATTGTGAACTGCTTCCTAGCTGCCTGTGTGAAGCTCTGTGAATGAAAACACACCCGAGGATTCATTCTAGACATTATTGTGTCACTGTTTGAACAGTGATATCCATCTTTAACTGGGACTGCATTTCAAGGTTCAAGGTTAAGTCTAATGTATAAAAACACACATTTGATTCAAATGAATGTTTCAACAGTGTTGCTGAAGTGATGGTGGAAGGTGTGGGTCCCAGCTCCACTCTGTCTCCTGGACAACTAACAAGAACACAAAGAAGGAGACTGAGAAGAAGACATGCAACCGAAAGGTACGAACAACTGTGTGTGTGTGTGTGTGTGTGTGTGTGTGTGTGTGTGTGTGTGTGTGTGTGTGTGTGTGTGTGTGTGTGTGTGTGTGTGTGTGTGTGGGTGGGTGGGTGGGTGGGCGGGCGGGCGGGCGGGCGGGCGGGCGGGCGGGTGTGGGTGGGCATGGCGGCGCAGTCAGTAGCGCTGTTGCCTCACAGCTAGAAGGTCCTTCAAATTTGAATGAAAAATAACTAAATAACCCCCCCCCCCCCCCCCCCCAGAACAATAGATATTTGTGGGCTGCCGCTGCCTTGAGCTTCTGGCTCATCATCCGTCACAAACACACAGGACACACTGTACTGCCTGGCTGGTACTCAGGGGTGAAAGTGGGCGGTAACGGTCCACCGTATCGGGAAGAAGAGGGGAAAGCAATGCTGTCAAAAGCCCATATTATAACCTGCCTGTCCAACAATAAAACATATGTACTAATGTTAAATCAACATAAGTGTTAGTTTTCTTATAAAGTGCTTCTAAATGGCTCCAGTGTGTTTGTGTCAAAGTATTCTGTGTTGTTTGTGGTGTTTAATTACTCCACAGAGAGGATCTGTTCACTCGCAACAAGCCACGGCGCTTGTCGTGCTTGTATGTGGGTTAAGCGGAAGACTCGCCCCAAAACATGCTCACGCCCATTTCTTTCGCGGACCATCGATGTATTCTTGTATTTGTTTTACTGAGGATAAGGTTAGGAATAAGGTTAGGTTTAGGCATAGTTTACCATGTTAGGAATACCAGGTGAATACTGCCAGATTTGCCCCGTGGCGACTGTGTTTTGGGGCGAGTGTTTTGGTATTCATCTGTAGTGGGCAATGCATGCGTCTACAATAATGCTATCAGGATCAGACTATTAGATTTAGTACCAAATAAGTTTTACTCTGGGAAGGTGAAACATTGTGTGAAGCTTATGACTAAATATATGAGCCAGTAGACAGAAGAGTGACTGGTTTAGACGTGTTGTGTGATTGTTATGATTCCAGAAGTGACGACCAGAGACAGACACCAGAGTCTCCAGAACACAGCGATGAACCAGACTCCCAGACACAGTAAGTAACTGTAAACTTTAATTCATGTTAGCTAAAGGGATATTTCACTTTAAAAAAGTAAAATTGGGTAATTTTATGGTCTACACAGGTTTTTAGGAGCACCCTTGACCCTTTAAGTTCATTGATTCGGTATTTAGATATTCATTTTATCAGACACCCCCCCCTTCTTATACAAACCCATTATAACTTCAAACTTCATTTTAGCCATGTTAGATTCATCAGAAACACCCGTCCTTGGTTCTGGTGACTCATACTGCCCGTCTGATACGCGAAGAGTGTTTTTTCAATTACTTTTTTCATTTATTAAAAAAAAAGGAAAATTAAATAAATGTAATACAATAAAGTAATTAAATAAAATAAATGAAAGAAGTAATCGAAAAAAAACATGGCCCCATCACGAATTAGGAGGGCAGTATGAGTCACCAGAACCAAGGACGGGTGTTTTTGATGAATCTAACATGGTTAAAATTGAGTTTGAAGTTACAATGGGTTTGTATAGGAAGGGGGCGTGTCTGATATAATGAATATCAAATATCTAAATACTGAATTAAGCAACTTAAAAACTCTCTGAGGGGCCCACAAAAGCCAGAGTAGATTATAAAATGACCCAAAATGTTTTTGAAAGTGAAATAGCCCTTTAAGGAGTTTCCATCGGGAATGTACTGTGATGTTTAGTGATTGTGATGATAACAGAGGTGACATAAACAGTGTTGTGTGATTGTGATGATAACAGAGGTGACATAAACAGTGTTGTGTGATTGTGATAACAGAGATGGCATAAACAGTGTTGTGTGATTGTGATGATAACAGAGATGGCATAAACAGTGTTGTGTGATTGTGATAAAAGAGTTGACAGAAACAGTGTTGTGTGATTGTAATGATAACAGAGGTGATAAACAGAGTCAGAAACCAGAGGCTCCAGCAGCCAGCAGCACAACGAGTGGCATCTACTCTTCAGACGTCAGTGATGAACCTGGACCTTCACACTCAAAGTAAGATCAATGATCAGGAAACTCAATGTTGTTATAGAATCCTCTTAGATTTAGTTAGAACCCTGGGGGTTCGTTTCACAAAGGCAGAAGGAAATCATCCTGGATGTAAGATAAATCCAGGTTTGACTAACTCAGTGCAGCCTGGTTTATTCTATTCCACGAACGCCAAGCCAGGCTGAGAAGGAGCGACTAGGTCGAGACAGACTTGGTCAAGTCAGGCTGAATGTGCGTTCACGTCTTCCCCAGTAGACCATGAGGTCGAGCACAGATTTATTCAACAGCCCACAAGTTTGATCACAGATTTACTGATCCTGAAAATGGAGAAGAATCGCTTACGAGGAAGTAAGCTTATAAAAGAAATACTGCTGCAGTGATTCAGACGATGAAACCGAGTGCAACTTTTTCAATCTGACTGGTTTTCCAATCTCACTGTGACATATATGTATGTCATCACGTTGTACTTTTTCCTTTGACAGAAACTAATTAGGATTGTTTTTTTTAGGGGCTTTTGATTTTGAAGAATACACAAAAAACATAGTTTATTTTAGGCATTAAGTATGTCTATATTATGACCAGGGATAAGCTCTAAGAGGGTTGAAAATGTATGTTTAATTTTACCACGTCTTTAATGTTAGTTTATGTTATTAAGGATTCTTCATCAGGAATATATGAGTCAGAAACAGAGTGTTGTGTGATTGTTATGATTCCAGAAGTGACGACCAGAGACAGACACCAGAGTCTCCAGAACACAGCAATGAACCAGACTCCCAGACAAAGTAAGAAACTGTAAACTTTAATTCATGTTACATTAAGGAGTTTCCATCAGGAATGTACTGTGAGGTTTACTGATTGTGTACATGGAGGAGGAATGGAAGGGTGGGGGTCCAGAACAATAGTTTACATGGGCAGTGGCGGCCTTTGCTTTGTTTCACTCATTTCAATTGAAACGGGCCTCGAACTTCAGGGGACCTTCAAAAAAAAAAAAAGAAACACAAATGGGCAGGTGGTGCTTCAAAGCGTACAATAATAGAAAATAGAGGAAAACTAATGAATAGCCTCCCAAAGGTAACCTCGTTCGCTGCTCCAAAATCAACAAAAAAAGACCTGCCGACGAATGCTGTTCTAAACCTGATCGGTCACAGGCTCAGCATGATGGTGATAATAGCCAACAAACAACTGTGCAGTCTGTGCCTACACATAGCCAGAATACCAAAACGCTCGCCCCAAAACACAGTCGCCCCGGGGCAAATCCGGTGGTATTCACCTGTTATTCCTAATTTAACATCAGTAAACTTTGCCTACACCTAACCTAACCGTATTCCTAAACGTAACCTCAGTAAACTATGTCTAAACCTAACCTTATTCCTAACCTTAACCTCAGTAAAACTATGTCTAAACCTAACCTTATTCCTAATCTTAACCTCAGTAAAACTATGTCTAAACCTAACCTTATTCCTAACCTTAACCTCAGTAAAACTATGTCTAAACCTAACCTTATTCCTATCCTTAACCTCAGTAAAACTATGTCTAAACCTAACCTTATTCCTAACCTTAACCTCAGTAAAACTATGCCTAAACCTAACCTTATTCCTAAACGTAACCTCAGTAAAACTGTCTAAACCTAAACTAATTTCTAACCTTATCCTCAGTAAAACACACATACAAGAATACAAGAACCGCTGGTCCACAAACAAAACGGGGGCGAGCGTTTTTCAAGGAAGCACGGGCGTTTGTTTTTATGGCGTTCATGTGAGAGAAGCTGGTTTCACAGGTGTATGTTGATCCGAACATTGTTAACACAGATATGGCCAGCTTTTTTGTGTTGGGCAATTTGTTCACATGAATACACTTTGTCCAAAACGTTCTCTAATGCCTGCTTCAGAGCAGATGATGCTTGCATGTCAATTATTTACAGTTGCAGGGAACCTTCATCAATGTCAAGTGATATGATGCAAGGAACTCTTGTCCTTTTGTGGAAATATCAGATGCATTGGCAAATGGGTTGCTCACAAAATGCAGCAATTCTTTGGGCATGTCAAAGTCATCAAATCGTGCTGCAAAGTTATGCCTCAATTTATCCAAGAAATCTGACATTAATTGAGTGACTGTGGCACTTGCTGATGACTTGATGAAGTCACAAAGTTTTGGAAAGTGGAGCATTCTGTTAGTGAGATCAAATGAGAAAATAACTATTTTCTTTTTAAATGCAGTTAGACTTTCAACAACATCAACCACTGTTTTATTTCTACCCTGCAGTCCCAGATTAAGTTCATTCAAGTGATGAAAAATGACGCTTAAAAGCACATCTCTGACACAAATCCGTCATCCTGCATTTGCAACAGACACGCGTTGTCTTTCTTGTGCTTGCATTCAAGGAGAAAAGTTACAATTTCCTCTCTTCAGGGCATTGCCCTTGCTTAGCCACCGGACATCATTATGTAACAGTAAATCACTATGATCAGCTGACATATCGGCAAGTAGTTTACGAAACGGTCGGTGTTGAAGACTGGAGGTCGCTCTGATAAAGTTAATGATAGCCATAACTGAGTTATGGCTCTATGAAATCGTTTTTTAGGAATTTGGCTTTAGCCCTGCCCCCTATACATTTGAGATGGAGTGCACGCCCACAATTCAACGTCAGAGAGCGAGAGAGAGAGAAAGCCCATTTCAGCCAGAGACAAGAGACAGAGACACACTAGGCTAAAGAGCTCCTATTTCTCTCACAGCCCTGTTGACATTCCCCCCCGCCCCCCTCACACACACGACAGCACATCTCAACTCAAGTCGTAAGGAAGGAATAACCTAAGAACTTTGTAACCAAGCTTTGCTGTTGGCATCTTCAATTAACCAAACTAGAATCCCCATGTCCGAGAGTGTAACATTAGCATCTTCACCAGCGCTAGTTACTAGCCTGGGCAACGCTAGATAATTAACACCAGCTATATCTATAAAATATATAAAATATTTTGCTTCTGGTGGTCCGTAGCCAAATACATATCAATTTGGAGGTCCCTGGCATGAAAAGGTTCGAGAAGCACACTGCGTTAGGCTATTTCAATATTTGTTTTAATTTGCAATGCAATAATTCAACTGTATGGCAAATAATGGCATGCTAATGTTATGGGACATATTGTATTTTATTACTGCACAATAGTAAATAAATAATTCTACACAATAAATGCATATATGTTTTGAATAACTAATCTCAATATGGACCCATTGTAGTGATGATAACTATTTCCATAATCATGTAGCTCTACAACAGATGCACAGCCATGACAGCAATGGTACAAAAAAAATTATATATATATTCTAAATGTATCATTTTTGGGCCAGAAAGGTTGTCGTAGGACCCAGGTTGGACCTCCAGCACCATTATGTTCAGTCTTCTGGCCACACTGTTGTGGAAAACGGTAAACGGAAGACTCGACCCAAAACACGTCACCCCATTTATTTCGCAGACAAGCGGTTATTGTATTCTTGTATTTGTTTTACTGAGGATAAGGTTCATTAGAAATATAGTTTTACTGAAGTTAAGTTAAGGAATAAGGTTAGGTTTCGGCACCGTGAGGTAACGTTTAGGAATAAGGTTAGGTTTAGTTTAGCCATAATTTACTGAGGTCAGGTGTATACCGCCGGATTTGGCCTGGGGCGACTGTGTTTTGGGCCGAGCGTTAGTTACGTCAGTATATAGTGTCCAAGCGGCTCAGAAAGAGTTTTCGCCACAACATAATTCCATTGCTCAGGAAATAAACAACGGATTACAATAATATAACATTCCCTATAATCAGTAACATGTAGGTGATACATATGTCTACCATATATGGTTTTATTGAAAGGCAATCAAAGGCTAGATCGAGCTTAGAAAGCAAACATTGGGTAATGTCCAGGCACCTCAGTGCGGCTTCAGAGTGAGACTAGGACACTCATTTATGACATTGTGCGTTTGTTCAACACTCAACTCTTAGCAACAAAGTTTATTTTCATACAATAGGCCTATAGATTACATTTCAATAATACAAGTAAATAGAAAAACAACATTTCTGGGTCCAATTAGTCTATTTTTGTAATAGAGAGGAATGATCACACATTCCCACCTATAAACATGTTGTTGACCAATGCTGACAGCTGGTCAGCAGGTGGTTTCATGAATAGACAATATTTTGGACCAATCAAATAAATAAATAAAAAATGCAGTAGACCACATTTCCCAACCCCACCTCGGGGGCTGCCGGACTAATAGGCCAGTCAGTCACATGCCTATATTGTTGATCAACTATTCACTCATATTATATGAGGTAGTTGGGACAAATGCCTATTTGGTTTATAGGCCAGTAGCAGTGCTGTCGAACCTATAATGCTGGTGGGGGCAAGATGTCCACTTCAATGCTATAGTATGCAGGCCATTCTGTTGTAGATATATGGTCTCCTCCCTCTATTCAGTTATTCTACTTTGATACTAACGTGAACAATAGACATAGCCACCTACCGTCATTAACGTGATAAGCCTTGTTATTTCCAGGAGAGCTGGATCTACTAATCTGCAATCTAGGTTTTGTGAAACTGACACGACACTGTCACGCACGAGTGTGCACACACACACACATTTTAATCATTTCATTTTAATCACACACACACACACACACACACACACACACACACACACACACACACACACACACACACACACACACACACACACACACACACACACACACACACACACAGAAAATATGTTGTGCTATATTAACCAGTTTAGCTGGGGACCCCCTGGAACCTACTCAAGGCCCCCTGGGGAGCCCCGGACCATACTTTGAGAACCACTGTATAACTGCATGCTACTTTCCACTGATATAACCTGGCTTAAAGCAAATAACTTAAAATACACATATTAAAGGGATATTTGTCTCCGCCAGGCCGAAGGCATGGCGAGAGAGTATGTTTTACCCTCCGTCCGTCCGTGTGTCCGTGTGTCCGTGTGTCTGTGTGTGTGTCCTGTCTGTGTGTTAGCAGCTAATCTCTGGCACCGTTGGCCCGGTCGCTGCGAAACTGTGCACACACACTCCCTGGATGCCAATTCAGAACCTCTGCCTCAAATTTTTCACATGGACCTGTTATAGCGCCACCTGGAGGCCGATTTGTGCAAAACCCATTTTTTTACATTACTCCTACAGATTTTATCCAAACGTCATGCAAATCGGTACACAGTATCTCTACAGTCATGTGATCAACACCGATCTGTCCGATTTCCCATATTCCATCCTCACTGCCTATGGTTGGCTTCCAAAGTTTGCAGGATTGGTCCGTTTTGAACAAAAAGCCTCAACTATGCACGCAGCTTGCGATTTCCGTGAATTTTCACACGCACATTCCCACTAGGCCGAGGAAGAAATGCCACCCTTTTCACATTGGCCTGTTACAGCGCCACCAGCAGGTCTAATTTAGCAAAACACATTTTTGGAACAAAATGCCTCAAATCATGAATGCAGTGTCTGATTGCCGTGAAAGACCTAAGAATAAATGGCACCCTTTTCACATTGGCCTATTATAGCGCCACCAGGAGGCCAGAATAACATACCTGGCGGAGACCTGTGCTCCGAGGAGCACTTTTTCTAGTTCACTTTCAAATCAGTATTTTTTGTGTACTCAGGCTTTTATGTTTCACCCCAGATAGTTTGCTATAAGTTGCTTGATTCAGTATTTAAATATTTGATACTCATTTTATCAGACACGCCCCCTTCCTATACAAACCCATTGGAACTTCAAACTCCATTTTAACCATGTTACATTCATTGGTGGCTGATATTGTCCTTAATGAATGTTAGACTCATTAAAACACACGTCTCTGCTTCTGGTGACTGATATTGACCTTCTAATGAATGTTAGACTCATTAAAACACACCTTTTTGCTTCTAGTGACTGATATTGTCCTTCTATTGAACGTTAGACTCATTAAAACACACAACTCTGCTTCTAGTGACTGACATTGTCCTTCTAATGAATGTTAGACTCATTAAAACACACGTCTCTGCTTCTGGTGAATATTGTACTTCTAATGAATGTTAGACTCATTAAAACACACGTCTCTGCCTCTGGTGACTGATATTGTCCTTCTAATGAATGTTAGACTCATTAAAACACACGTCTGCTTCTGGTGAATATTGTACTTCTAATGAACGTTAGACTCATTAAAACACACAACTCTGCTTCTAGTGACTGATATTGTCCTTCTAATGAATGTTAGACTCATTAAAACACACGTCTCTGCTTCTGGTGACTGATATTGTCCTTCTAATGAACGTTAGACTCATTAAAACACACGTCTGCTTCTGGTGACTGATATTGTCTTTCTAATGAATGTTAGACTCATTAAAACACACGTCTCTGCTTCTGGTGACTGATATTGTCTTTCTAATGAATGTTAGACTCATTAAAACACACGTCTGCTTCTGGTGACTGATATTGTCCTTCTAATGAATGTTAGACTCATTAAAACACACGTCTCTGCCTCTGGTGACTGATATTGTCCTTCTAATGAATGTTAGACTCATTAAAACACACGTCTGCTTCTGGTGAATATTGTACTTCTAATGAACGTTAGACTCATTAAAACACACAACTCTGCTTCTAGTGACTGATATTGTCCTTCTAATGAATGTTAGACTCATTAAAACACACGTCTCTGCTTCTGGTGACTGATATTGTCCTTCTAATGAACGTTAGACTCATTAAAACACACAACTCTGCTTCTAGTGACTGATATTGTCCTTCTAATGAACGTTAGACTCATTAAAACACACAACTCTGCCTCTGGTGACTGATATTGTCCTTCTAATGAATGTTAGACTCATTAAAACACACGTCTGCTTCTGGTGAATATTGTACTTCTAATGAATGTTAGACTCATTAAAACACACGTCTCTGCCTCTGGTGACTGATATTGTCCTTCTAGTTAATTCATGTTATTAAGACACTGATAGTTTTTATATTGTGATGATTCCAGAGGTGAATGTATTATCCAGACACTGATAGTTTTTATATTGTGATGGTTCCAGAGCTGAGAACCAGAGACCAGCATCTCCTGCACAAAGCTATGTGTCTATGATGAGTGGCAGGTCTGTTGGACTCTCTTCAGACTTCAGTAATGAGCTTGGACCACCAGACAACAGGTAAGATCACTGATCAGAAAACACAATGTTGTTATAGAATCCTCTTAGAATGCTGTAGAGCTTGAATAAGAGGGCTGTATATGAGAAATTAATCAATGTTGAACAACTGCATGGCCTAGACATTGTTTTTGATGTGGTGCATATGTTAAAATAAAGTTTCCAGGCAGTGTTACAGAGGGTTAGTGGATGACAGTATTCATGGCTGTCACTATATGACGATCACCTCTGGGCTATTTTAGCCACTTCTAGTGATGTGAAGTCACGCTGCACACCTCCATTGGTAATACGCAACTGGGCCACTTGCAGCTTTGCCACTATAGTACGGAGATGGTCAATGGGTTTGTGTTTAGGAGTGTGGAAGCATAGTTTATGTTTAGTTTAAGTTTATGGAGGCTAACTTCTTCATACAGTAGTTTAACTGTATGAGTGGAGACATGGTAACATAGTGTTAACTTCTTCATACAGTAGTTTAACTGTATGAGTGGAGACATGATAACATAGTGTTAACTTCTTCATACAGTAGTTTAACTGTATGAGTGGAGACATGGTAACATAGTGTTAACTTCTTCATACAGTAGTTCTACTTCATTCCTTCTGACCGCCAGAGGCAGTGTTTTCAACACCTGGATATTCATCGCGCGCTCGCGCATAGGTCGAATATTAATACCAACAAAGTCACTCGTGACCTGTGTACGCGCACGCCACCTATATAGGTGCGGTGCACACAGCGATCATCCTCTTTCATCTTTTCGCCTCCACGGCGTAGGTCGATTACTTGCAGCTGCGCACGGAGTCTCGCAACCAACACGGTTGGGGCAACGGACTCTCTGTCCTCCAGAGACTGCGCAGTCTGCTACCATGGAATTACGTTACCCCGTTCACAGGGGCTGTCGGAAAGGAACGACAGAAGGAAGGAGAAAAACAAAACAAAAAAGCATGTAAAAACAGCCCTGCACGAGTCACGACGGTGAATGGAGTTAGCTGCTGCCTGCTAGCGTTGGTAGCTAACTAGAATGGCTTGGTGGCTAACTACAATAGCATCGAGTAGCGGTCCAGGCGTGGAGCCATAGCTGTACATTGGCGACGGTGAGTGCATGTTTGGACTGTGTTACAGAAATAAACAAATAAAGTTAGCGTTGAGGGTGTTTTTCGCCCTGCCGCTTTGATATACCGCAAGCATTGGGGGTGTGTCTCGCCTCGCTGCTGCTGGTCGCTGGGCAACATAACAACAATAGCAGCGTGAGTTTCCCCGCTGCAGCCTGCACCGTTGTGGTTTGTCCTGACACGGATAACGTGGAGCCATAGCTGTACATTGGCGACGGTGAGTGAATGTTTGGGCTGTGTTTACAGAAACAAGAAATGACTAAAGTCATAATATAGCCGCTTGCGGCAGGCTTTTTTTGCCCCAATCTTTTCATAGACATGGTTACTTGTTTTTTGGATTGCTTGTTTCTCTCGCCAAACCTGGCAACATTTAGCGTCACAGAATCTGCGACGCTAAACGCTCTAATTTTTTTATATAAATGGTGGCAACATTTTGTGACACCACACGGGTCTTCCCAACAATAGCTAAGATTGAAGTCAGTGTGAACATGGCCAAATAATAACTTAATAGCCAAACTAGGTCTAATGAAGCACGCTAGCATTTAGGCTAACCCTCCTGCCTGAGGCTCTCTCCCTTTCTCTCTCTGCTGCAAAGGAGAGGCGGGTGCTGCAAAGGGCCGTCTCCCCATTGGCGGGAAGTGTGAAGGACAGCCAGGACAGCCAATGACACTTAGGTGTCACTTGGGTGTCGGACTAGGGTCCTGGATCCTGCAGGAGTCTCCTGACAGTGTTTCTCACTCCCCTACTGCTTGCACTCCGCTACTGCTTGTCGCTGGACGAAAGAAGGATAAAGGATCAGCGTTGAGAGTGTGTTTCGCTCTGCCGCTTAATATACCGCAAGCATTGGGAGTGTGTCTCGCTCCGCTGCTGCTGGTCGCTCCACTACTGCTTGTCACTGGACGAAAGAAGGGAAAAGGATTAGCGTTGAGAGTGCATCTCGCTCTGCCGCTTGATAAACCATGGCGGGGGCGGCCCACCGTCCATATAGCGTGAGCATTGGGAGTGTGTCTCGCTCCACTACCGCTTGTCGCTGGACGAAAGGAGTGGAAAGTATTAGCATTGAGAGTGTGTCTCGCTCTGCCGCTTTTGGAGGGACCACACCACTGCAGCGTGCGCCCACTGGAATATACCGCTAGCATTGGGAGTGTGTCTTGCTCCGCTACTGCTTGTCGCTGGACGAAAGCGTTGAGAGTGCATAGTCTGCTCTGCCGCTTTGAGAGACCGCGGCAGAACCTGATCGCCTGATTGATGTCTCATAGGCGGTGCTCTCCCCTCGATGACACGACGGCGGTGGAGCCAGATTGACTGGTTAATGTGTCTCATAGAAGGTGTTCTTTCGCCTCAAGGACATGACCAAAGCGTTAATGAGCGCAGTGGCGGAGGACTGACTCCATTAGGTACAAATACCTAAAGCGTACACCATTGTATGAGCGCTCTTCTGTGGATGTTTTGGCTAAGAGTGGTTCTCACTCTAACGCAGACATTCTATCTACCAGACATGTGGCGCTTGTTAGCGTGATGGCTGCAGCTAATAAAGGACACCCAGAGGGTGCTTTGCTCTGTCGTTATTGGACGATATACTGTGTACCTATTACCGCATGTACTTGGTGCTATGTTCAGAGAATAACAGACTACCGGACAGGGGTGTGCATACAGGTCCCAACTCCACTGAGCGCCAAAACACATGTCAAGTGGTAGACGCTGCTCGGTACTGATTTAAGCAGCATATTTTGCCCGTGATATACAGGGATATGCCAATACTGCCACTGTGTGTGCTTAACCTCACAGTTCGAGTACGGATCATAGCTTGAGTGTGACTCTGCTGCTATTCGGATTATACTGTTTGTGCTTGGCAGTAAAATGGAATTATAATGTTAGTATGGTTCAAGTGTGTCTCGCTTTGCCATCACTTGGTTATCATACTGTGTGTATTTGACACATGACATGACACTGTGGCTTGAGTGGTTCTCGCTCCTTGCTACGACGACGTTGCATATTAGTAACATTGTACTCGGTGTACTGATAATCAATAAACTTGTTTATTGGCAATGGATCCCCATTAGCTGCGGCGAAAGGACAGCCAGCAGCTATTCTTCCTGGGGTCCAAGGCAACGGAATACATTAACAAGTACATAGGTACTTGACGCTGTAGCTTGAACGATTCTCGCTCTTTTGCTATGGCTACGTTATCAATAGCACTGAGTGTATCTCGCTCTTCTGCTGTTACCCACTAATACTGTGTGTACCTGGTACTCACTACTGCTATTCAACATATGCAGTATACTGTGAATACTTGATATCATAGCTTGAGTGTATGTCGCTCTGCTGCTATCCAGATAATACTATGTGCTTGGTAGTGCAATAGTCTTAAATAATTCTATATGACGAGGGAAGTGTGTCGCTTCACCACTTCTTAAATATCATACTGTGTCCTTGACACTGTAGCCTGAATGATTCTCGCTTTCGCTATGGCTACGTCATCAGTAGTATTGAGTGTCTCACTCGGTTGCTGTTGCCCATGGATTATTGCAACAATTGCTGGTCCCAGAAGAGAAGGTCCATTACTTGCGCCAGTCATGTCCTGACTATGGTGCCTGACACAGGCTATGGCTGTGAATGTTTAGCTAATTGGTCAGCCATGGGGAGTACAGCCCAATATGGCCTAGACCTAAGGCTAGTGGTTGATGCCAACATTGCTTACTTTACTTACCTTACTGTAAGTCGATCCGGATTAAGAGCGCCTGCTAAATGCCTAAACTGTAAACATTGCTTCTCTGGTGGTGTCACTAGATGAAGCTGTTGAGCTGGATGACTGTTGCTCATGGCCACAGTGTTAGTCTCTGGTCTGCTACCTAGAGCCATGCCACAGAAGCTGGAATGGGATGTATTGGACATTCCCTTAACTACCTCGCCCTGGCCCTCCAGCATGCGAGTGTTGATACGCAGACACAGCGCCTGTACAGCGCCTATGCAGCGCCTATCACTCTAGGCGTTTGCTTGCATGATTAGAGAATCAGCAGACTGTCTACTTGCATAATGTCAGTGCCACGTGTGGCTTTTCTAAGGGGTGGCCATAACTGAGTGGTTAGTGGCCCGCATGGGGAGCCAGAGCCTCTGGATGTCCCGGGTTTGATGCCAGGCCAGCAATGGGTCGATGTGTGTCCCTATCTGAGCCCCTAATTGCCCCCCTGAACGCCGTTGAATGGCTGCTCACTGCTCCTAGTAGTTCTAGGATGGGTAAATAAATACAGCGGATGAATTTCACGTAAAAAAATCGGTGGGCCTTGCCTCATCTTGCAAATTTCATAGCAATGCGCTTGTTGGGTGTACAGTCCAGGCTGCGGACATGTTTCCCACTGGAAGCCTCTTGGATCCGATAGCAGTTTGGATCACGTGCATATGTATGGCAGAGCGGTAGTACCGTTAGCCTTGAGGGTATAACACGTTGTTGGCTGTAGGTCTCCCTTCCGCGACAGACCAGTCCGTTAGGGCAGGATGCTCTGGCCTACTGCAGCTTCTCAATGAAGTGCCTTGGCCTCTCCACGGAGACAAGATCTCCTGTCACAGTTTGGGGGGGAGGTGCAGGTGGCATCCTCACTCCTGACCTTCAGCTGCGTCATTGACCACTGAAATTCAAAACTATTGTCCGAACATTACTGGATTTTCGTACATCGTACCAAAGGAATAAGGATTAGCGTTGAGGGTGTTTCTCGCCCTGCCGCTTGGATATACCGCAAGCATTGGGGGTGTGTCTCGCCCCGATGCTGCTGGTCGCTGGACGACAATAAAGATAAAAGAATAAGGATTAGCGTTGAGGGTGTTTCTCGCCCTGCCGCTTTGATATACCAGGGCGTTGCACGCCAGCGAGTGTGAATTGTGCTCTAGTTGGAACAAGGGCCACTGTATAGGTGGGAGCTTTGCTCTGTGCTTATGCTGCCCTAGATATCTGCGGATGATGTTGAGTAGGGGGGTCAGCCTCTCTACCATGGAGATGCTTTCCGCATGTGGCTCCCACAGGTTGCATGGGTGCCCTCATGATGCTTGCCTGTGGTATTGGAAGCTTTGTCCCCAGCCGGTGCATCAGGCTGCTCTCAGATGACTATCTGCTAGTACTCTCTGTCCTCACTGCTTCATCTGCAAAAGTGAGTAGGTGGGCTTCATTCCCTGGCCATTGCCAGAGACTGTTAAAGTGGGATTCCGATGGGTCTGGGTTTACCATATGGCCGACCCCTCCTTACGTCCTCAGAGGCTTTCTGCCTTTCACGTCAGCTAGCCTATTTATTTGTTAGTTTGCTCCTCAACCAAGGATGGAGCAACTGCATTCTAGTACCTGCCTATTGTGTCCCGTCCGGGCTCTGTGGCAGGACATAGCTGTGATGGCTGGAGTTTGGTTGTATTTGTCTGTGATGAAGGGCACAGCTGTGCCTTGGCTTAATGGAGACTTTCATTGCTGCGTTCAGGCAAATGTACGTCTTAAGTGGACCTCTAGGTTTCCCCCAAGGCATTTCTTGACCGCGGGTGTTGCCAGAGCCTCTCCCTCAGTGATACAGGCTTGGAGCAGGCCAGGAGATGCAGCCGAATGGGCTTCATCTTTCATGGGTTTTTGCCCGCTCCTGTATATATATATATATAGTCAACCTGGCCGTCTCGCAGCGACGGCTGTGTTGTTGTCTGTTCATTCTATCTGCAAACCGACCTCGGTAAGCGCAGATTCCTCGTGACTATGTTGGTATTAGTCATCCAGGTGTTGAAAACACTGCCTCTGGCGGTCAGAAGGAATGAAGTAGAACGAGAGTTATGCATATAACTAAGGTTCTACGAATTCCGGATGACCGCCAGAGTTGACTGTCACTCGGAATCTCATTCTCGACGAAAAGATTTCAAGAGGATGATCGCTGTGTGCACCGCACCTATATAGGTGGCGTGCGCGTACACAGGTCACGAGTGACTTTGTTGGTATTAATATTCGACCTATGCGCGAGCGCGCGATGAATATCCAGGTGTTGAAAACACTGCCTCTGGCGGTCATCCGGAATTCGTAGAACCTTAGTTATTTGCATAACTCTCGTTTAACTGTATGAGTGGAGACATGGTAACATAGTTGTTAACTTCTTCATACAGTAGTTTAACTGTATGAGTGGAGACATGGTAACATAGTGTTAACTTCTTCATACAGTAGTTTAACTGTATGAGTGGAGACATGGTAACATAGTGTTAACTTCTTCATACAGTAGTTTAACTGTATGAGTGGAGACATGGTAACATAGTGTTAACTTCTTCATACAGTAGTTTAACTGTATGAGTGGAGACATGGTAACATAGTGTTAACTTCTTCATACAGTAGTTTAACTGTATGAGTGGAGACATGGTAACATAGTGTTAACTTCTTCAGACAGTAGTTTAACTGTATGAGTGGAGACATGGTAACATAGTTAATATTAACTTCTTCAGACAGTTGTTTAACTGTATGAGTGGAGACATTGTAACATAGTTAGTGATGTAATGATATACTGCTCTATGTTCAACGCAAGATGACTAAACACTGTGGTGTTTAGTCATCTTGTACTACCTGTATTATTTAGTTAACTATAATCATCTCTACATGATGGAGTAGATAGATATTATTAAGTTAACTATAATCATCTCTGCATGATGGAGTAGATAGATATTATTAAGTTAACTATAATCATCTCTGCATGATGGAGTAGATAGATATTATTAAGTTAACTATAATCATCTCTACATGATGGAGTAGATAGATATTATTAAGTTAACTATAATCATCTCTGCATGATGGAGTAGATAGATATTATTAAGTTAACTATAATCATCTCTAAATGATGGAGTAGATAAATATTATTAAGTTAACTATAATCATCTCTGCATGATGGAGTAGATTAGATATTATTTAGTTAACTATAATCATCTCTACATGATGGAGTAGATTAGATATTATTAAGTTAACTATAATCATCTCTGCATGATGGAGTAGATTAGATATTATTAAGTTAACTATAATCATCTCTAAATGATGGAGTAGATAAATATTATTAAGTTAACTATAATCATCTCTGCATGATGGAGTAGATTAGATATTATTTAGTTAACTATAATCATCTCTACATGATGGAGTAGATTAGATATTATTAAGTTAACTATAATCATCTCTACATGATGGAGTAGATAAATATTATTAAGTTAACTATAATCATCTCTACATGATGGAGTAGATAAATATTATTAAGTTAACTATAATCATCTCTGCATGATGGAGTAGATTAGATATTATTAAGTTAACTATAATCATCTCTACATGATGGAGTAGATAGATATTATTAAGTTAACTATAATCATCTCTACATGATGGAGTAGATAGATATTATTAAGTTAACTATAATCATCTCTACATGATGGAGTAGATAGATATTATTAAGTTAACTATAATCATCTCTACATGATGGAGTAGATAGATATTATTAAGTTAACTATAATCATCTCTACATGATGGAGTAGATTAGATATTATTTAGTTAACTATAATCATCTCTACATGATGGAGTAGATTAGATATAATTTAGTTAACTATAATCATCTCTACATGATGGAGTAGATAGATATTATTAAGTTAACTATAATCATCTCTACATGATGGAGTAGATAGATATTATTAAGTTAACTATAATCATCTCTACATGATGGAGTAGATAGATATTATTAAGTTAACTATAATCATCTCTACATGATGGAGTAGATTAGATATTATTTAGTTAACTATAATCATCTCTACATGATGGAGTAGATAGATATTATTAAGTTAACTATAATCATCTCTACATGATGGAGTAGATTAGATATTATTTAGTTAACTATAGAAACAGGAACAGAACATCTGTTATAAAGTGTAAAGAAGCACAGCGGTAACGTAACAAGGTGTATTGATCAGCTGGGTGCATGTAGCCTGTCTGCAAACATGCGTTCCACTTGTATGCTGGATTTCATCATATTTTTACCTCGGTAAAGGTGAGCAATGTTCATTAGAAAAGGCTTATATAATGTCCTTTCCATGTTTTATTAGCCTTTTATTTGGTCATGGGGTTAAACCTTGTAAACTTCTTTACTCTCCTTACACATGAGAGCATTTATTACTTGATCCATCGTGCGATCGAAGGACTCTCTTCCAGACAGAACACAGAACAGTTGTACTAGTCAAGGCGATGCAACGCCGCATCTGTTATGTTTAGACGAGAGACGCACCAGAGAACTTGCACCAGCGTTGCCAGATGTTGTGAGAGAAATAAGCAACCAGATCTAGGAAAACAAGCCCAAAAGAAGCAACTATGGCACTTGGCCATTATGAGCACTTTAATTAAACCTGTATACATTGAAATTATATAGGCTACTGTATACATTGAAAATAGCCGATCTACAAGCCTATTGAAAATAGCCGATCTGCAAGCTCACAACGCTTCGCGATGTGACACGTTGTGAGCTTGTAGTTGTAGATCTGCTTTTTGAGTGGTGCCAACCACTCCTATATCTGGCTTTGTCCGTGTGTCCGTATGTATGTATGTATATCTGTCCAATAAACAAACATTGATGACAACATCAATACGGGGCTCATCAAAGTCACCACTCTCTTCACACAGGGTGTGATTTTTTTTAACTTGAAATAAAATGTGGAATATTTGGAAGATTTTTTAAGCATTCTAACAACACAAATCTGGTAAGGGCTCCAGCTGGCACCAAACATTTTCAGATGGGGGTTATAGGGATAAATTAGCCTACATATTAACTTGGGGGTCCATGACATGAAAATATTTGAGAACCACTGGTTAAAATAATTGAACAATTGTGAAGCAAGCCCAAATAAGCAACTACACTTTAGAAACAAGCCCAAAAAACTGCACCCCACAGCTACCAATATTTACAAGCAACTTAAAAAAATAAGCCCAAATTCACTTATAATAAGCGGATACGGCAACACTGTTCAGTACGGTGATGTTGAAGTTGGATGTTGTTGGATAAAGCCGTCCAGATTAATCATGATCTACACCTGGTGATCCGCACGCTTCAGGGATATACGAAGCCCTTTGGGAATTGCACGTCAGTTTGAGCTTACAGAAAATACGCCCTCCTTTACAAACTTTATTTACCCCATATTTACAACCAGCATAATGAATCAGGGCCATTGTCTTTCAATAGGAAGGAAGTATTGTGTGAATAAATGTTACTATAAGTTATGTATTGTTTGAGATGGAATATAATGAAAGAATAAAGTAAACAGTGTCTGTCAGAAAGAGAAAGCTGTGACTAATGACTTTCTGTCCATTAACCCATTAAGACCTGGAACACCTATACGTTGTTATACCTTTCAATCCAGGAACATCTTTGTGTAACGTTAGCTGTTGTTATATATAGAAACATGTTTATTTATGACATGTTTGAATTAAAACATGAGGTTTTTACAATGAGCCTCAGGTCTAAATGTGTTAATGGAGCTGGAACCTTTATTTGAGCAGCATTTTACTAGTTCACTGTTTACTACATAACTAGTACTTAACTAGTCTGTTACCGTCCATCTATAGTTACTAGCTTCATGCTAATCACCACTCTGTGTGTGTGTGTGTGTGTGTGTGTGTGTGTGTGTGTGTGTGTGTGTGTGTGTGTGTGTGTGTGTGTGTGTGTGTGTGTGTGTGTGTGTGTGTGTGTGTGTGTGTGTGTGTGTTTCCACAGAGAGAGGACTGATCTGTCCAGCGGTGCAGTGTGTGACCATCCCACCAGCATTGAACAAAGTAAAGCCTGACATATCATTCATTTGAAACATGATGTAAATAATAAATACATGGAATACATAACTCACTAAATAATATAACTCTAAACTACCAAAACTACAACTGGTTATATGAATAAATACATAGTTTTGTTGTTGTGGTTGTTGTTGCCTTTTGAGTTGTTTCAGAGTCAGAATGTGTTTTATTTACATTTTATCCTGGGTTAGGGTTAGAAAATAAATCATAGTAAAGTTAGTTAAAAATCCTATATTTCCATAGGATATAAATTTGTGACTGAAGGTGTGTTTAACATTGATGAACTGTTGTGTTCCAGTGGATGTCAGTCTGCAGGAGATTTTAAAGCCACACATGATCGTTGTGACAAAGAGGTTAGAAGAAGGTCAGAGAGAAGACATCACTGGACCAGGACCTGGAACCTCCATCAACAAGATCTACACAGAGCTCTACATCACAGAGGGAGAGAGTGGAGGTGTTAATCAGCAACATGAGGTGTGGCAGCTTGAGACAGCATCCAGGATGGAGAAGAACCTCCTTGACAAGCCAATCCTGTGCTCTGACATCTTCAAACTCTTACAAGGCAGAGTGAAACCCATCCGAAGTGTTCTGACAAAGGGCATCGCCGGCATTGGAAAAACATTCTCTACGTACAAGTTCGCTCTGGACTGGGCGGGGGGCGTGGCCAATCAACACATCCATCTTGTGATTCTGATGTCGTTCCGGGAGTTGAACTTGGTCAGACATAAGCAGTTCAGTCTTCTCACACTGATCCATGAGTTCCATCCAACATTGAAGAAGCTGACAGCAGAGAAGCTTGCTGCCTGTACGACTCTGTTCATCTTTGATGGTTTAGATGAAAGCAAAATTTCCCTGAACTTCCACAACAACGACATTGTTGCTGATGTCACAGTGACATCATCAGTGGGCGTGTTGTTGACCAACCTCATCCAGGGGAATATGCTCCCCGCAGCTCTCCTCTGGGTAACTACCAGACCTGCAGCAGCCAATCAGATCCCTCCTGAATGTGTTGACAGGGTGACAGAAGTACGAGGGTTCACAGACCTCCAGAAGAATGACTACTTCAGGAAGAGATTCAGTGATGATGAGCTGGCCAGTAAAATCATCTCACACATCAACAAAACAAGGAGCCTCTACGTCATGTGTCACATCCCACTCTTCTGTTGGATCGCTGCTACCGTCCTGGAGGACATGTTGAAGACATACAAGCCAGGACAGCTGCCCACGACCCTGAATGAGATGTACTGCCACTTTGTGCGGGTCCAGACAAGGAGAAAGAAGCAGAAGTATTCACAAGACGTGAATCAACAGGAGCTGATGGAGTCTGACTGGGAGGTTCTTCTGAAGCTGGGAAGGCTGGCATTTGAACATCTGGAGAAAGGCAGCATCATGTTCTACCAAGAAGACCTGGAAGAGTGTGGTCTTGATGTCACAGAGGCATCGCTGTACTCAGGAGTGTGCACAGAGATCTTCAAAAGAGAGAGTGTGCTCTTCCAGAGAAAGGTCTACAGCTTCATTCATCTGAGCATTCAGGAGTTTCTGGCAGCAGTTTACCTGTTACACTGTTTCAATGAGAGGAAGACGGAGGTGCTGAAGACATTCCTGGAAGGTTACAACAGTGACAGTTCCCTGGATGACTTCCTGAAGAAAGCCATGTTCAAAGCCCTGAAGAGTAAAAACGGCCACCTGGACCTCTTTGTCCGCTTCCTTCATGGCCTCTCACTGGAGTCCAGTCAGAGACTGTTAGGAGGCCTGCTGGGTCAGAGAAAGAACAGTCCAGAGAGCATCCAGAGAGCCATCAACAACCTGAAGGAGATTGACTACGATGACTCTCCCGACAGATGCATCAACATCTTCCACTGTTTGATGGAGATGAAGGATGACTCAGTACTGCAGGAGATCCAACAGTTCCTGAAGCCAGAGAACAAATCAGAGAAGGAACTTTCTGACACCCAGTGTTCAGCTCTGGCCTTCATGCTGATGATGTCAGAGAAGGTTCTGGATGAGTTTGACCCTCAGTCATACAACACATCATCGTACGGGCGATATAGACTGCTGCCAGCTGTGAGGAACTGCAGAAAGGCTCGGTTAGTATTCATGTGGATTTAAACATAAAACTTAAAATGGAGGAATCATAGTAAATCTTCAGTCAGTCATTTTAAACATCACTAAATATTCAACTTTTAAATGTTAAACACATTTTACATTATCAATTATACAAATACTGTAAAACATTGGATTATATACAGCATCTACAATAGTATTATATGGTCTAGTATTAGTAACCGAAGTAAAGTATGAATAATGATAACATCGTATTAATGATTGCTTTCATTTAAACTCTGTGATATGTTATATTATAATATTGCTTTTACATTACACACAAAACATCCTAGAATGAAATACAAATATATACTTGACATGATATAGAGCATAGCGGTGGCGGCCATTTTCTGGTTCCATAGATCAAGACCCCATTAGTCTTTTCCCATAGAGATTTCCAAAAATATTTATATCCATTTTTTAAAGCCTAGAATCAAGCCATCCAGGATCCTGGTGAATCATGACCATAAAACGTTTGATTCTATGAAAATAAATATGTATTAAATATAGTATATCATATAATTAAATATTCAATTAAAAATTTCCACAGTCTAAGTTCATTTAGTGAACGTCACACTGTACATAGACATTGTATTTAAAGTGAACGTCACACTGTACATAGACATTGTATTTAAAGTGAACGTCACACTGTACATAGACATTGTATTTAAAGTGAACGTCACACTGTACATAGACATTGTATTTAAAGTGAACGTCACACTGTACATAGACATTGTATTTAAAGTGAACGTCACACTGTACATAGACATTATATTTAAAGTGAACGTCACACTGTACATAGACATTGTATTTAAAGTGAACGTCACACTGTACATAGACATTGTATTTAAAGTGAACGTCACACTGTACATAGACATTGTATTTAAAGTGAACGTCACACTATACATAGACATTATATTTAAAGTGAACGTCACACTATACATAGACATTATATTTAAAGTGAACGTCACACTGTACATAGACATTGTATTTAAAGTGAACGTCACACTGTACATAGACATTGTATTTAAAGTGAACGTCACACTGTACATAGACATTATATTTAAAGTGAACGTCACACTGTACATAGACATTGTATTTAAAGTGAACGTCACACTGTACATAGACATTGTATTTAAAGTGAACGTCACACTGTACATAGACATTGTATTTAAAGTGAACGTCACACTGTACGTAGACATTGTATTTAAAGTGAACGTCACACTGTACGTAGACATTGTATTTAAAGTGAACGTCACACTGTACATAGACATTGTATTTAAAGTGAACGTCACACTGTACATAGACATTGTACTTAAAGTGAACGTCACACTGTACATAGACATTGTACTTAAAGTGAACGTCACACTGTACATAGACATTGTATTTAAAGTGAACGTCACACTGTACATAGACATTGTATTTAAAGTGAACGTCACACTGTACATAGACATTGTATTTAAAGTGAACGTCACAGACATTGTATTTAAAGTGAACGTCACACTGTACATAGACATTGTATTTAAAGTGAACGTCACACTGTACATAGACATTGTATTTAAAGTGAACGTCACACTGTACATAGACATTGTATTTAAAGTGCAAAGTCATATTTTGTGGCTTCATTCTGTCATCCATGAGTAACTCAATAATGCTGTATTGGCTCATAAATAAAGATAAAGAAAACTTTATTATCCATTAGATTAACATGACATGGAAATGGTCCTTTGTTTACAACTAAACTTGTTTTCAAACATTTAGCCTCAGAGGGCTTGTTTCCAATGGACCAATAGAAACAAGTCCCTTGGGGCTTTTATTGTTATCCTTTAGTGTGCATTGTTTTAGAATTTATTTTAATTGAGTCTCAGTCTTAGTCCAGTTTCAATCACCCTTGTTAGTTTATATCGTATTTATTTAGTCAAGCTCATTCTGTTTTTATTTAGTTTAGTTTTAGTCGACTAAAAGTCAAGCATTTAGTCTTTATCTTAGTCAACAAAAACCTTTTACATTTTAGTTTTACATTTGAATTTTATTCTGTTGGTCTGCTTTTATTCCATGAAACTTGACATTTTACCACACTGATCCCAGTACAGCTTAACACTAAACACAGAGTCATTATAAAACCCATGTCCAGTTCAACCATAAGCAACCAGGTCTAAGAAAACCAGCCCAAAAGAAGTGACTACTGTAAAAGCCCTTTAAGCCTATATACATTGGCTATTTGAAAAAAAAAAAGCAGATCTACAAGCTCATAACGTGATCTGCTATTTTCAAAACAAATCTTGTATGGGGGTCCCCTGCACAAAATATTTTCATATGGGGGCCCACAGACAAATAGATATTGATTTGGGGTTCTCGACATGAAAATGTTTGAGAGCCACTTTAAACAACATCAGCAAACAAAAGCAACTATCTTTAGAAACAAGCCCCCAAAAAAACACAACCACCAATATTTACAAGAGACTTCAAAGAAAAACAAGCCAAAAGTTGCTTATAATAAGCAGACATGGCAACACATAATGGGTTTTCTATCTGTGGAACCACAAAATGGCGGCCTCTGCTATGCTCTATATTACCACTCGTTGGACGTATGTCAAGCCCCCAGAACCCAGTAGTTTCATTGAAGCCAAATGGACATGCTGGCCATTCATGGTACTGCAGCTTAGGGGGCCCAACACGAACGAGCGAAACGGTTTCGACCAATGGGCTCGACTCACGAGCATGTGCACGAGCTTGCGCACGAGCTTGCGCACGGGGCTGCGCGCTTCTGTGACGCAAAACGCGTCACAGAAGTGACGCACTGGGCCCAAAATAGGCCTCGCCCACCAAATTTCCAACCCGGAAGAAGGGGTGATTTAGGCCCATGCGCTGGGTGAGCAACTCAATGCAAGTGGATGGGAGGAGATTTCGGGTGCCCTCTCTATTATTTTTAACTCTATGACGTATGTTTGATAACGTCAACGACTGTTTTGTCATAAAGCTAAAACACATTCTCCCTTTTAATCTGTAATTACAGACTTGTTGACCTTCCCATGGATGAGACACGCTGTGAGATCCTGGTGTCAGCTCTCAGCTCTAATCCGTCCCATCTGATAGAACTGGAAATAACTCTGTGCATCCTGTCAGCATCAGAGGTGAAGCAGCTTTGTGACGCAATGAAGAGTCCACACTGTAGACTGCAGATACTGAGGTCAGTACCCCCCCCCCCCCCAAACCTGTGTGTGTGTGTGTGTGTGTGTGTGTGTGTGTGTGTGTGTGTGTGTGTGTGTGTGTGTGTGTGTGTGTGTGTGTGTGTGTGTGTGTGTGTGTGTGTGTGTGTGTGTGTGTGTGTGTGTGTGTGTGTGTGTGTGTGTGTGTGTGTGTGTGGTCGGTCCAGCAGTGGGCTGGTCTAGATTTTAGAACATCCACATCCTCTGGGTTTGGTGTCCATGTTTTGCACTGATCTGTTCATTAACATTTACACTTATTCATTGGCATGAATATTGTACATAAAACACCTTTGATATCTATGTAAGGGCATCACTGGTATTTTATTTCTAATTCTCAACATGTGAAAAGTTGGGTTGTCCGATATTGGCTTTTTTACCGATAACCGATATACCGATATTGTCCAACTCTTAATTACCGATACCGATATCAACCGATACCGATATATGCGGGGATTATTGTGATTAGGGTAAGCTCAAATTTCATATCACACACACCATATACAGTAAGAACTCCTGTAACTTATTTATAAAGCAAAAAAAAAAAAAAAAAATGTTCAAAAAACGATACCGATATTTTCCCGATATTTTTTTTTTATGCTAATATCGGCCGATAATATTGGGAGGCCGATAATATCGGACATCCCTAGTGAAAATTGTAGACTGACATAATTATCAGTGGAATGGAAATGGGCGTGGCCGGGGGTTTGACTAGGAAGTCGGTTGCTCTGGCAACCAAAGTATTTTGTGCTCCATAAATGTATGTTTGCTATTATCCATATTAACCTATAACTCACACACACACACACACACACACACACACACACACACACACACACACACACACACACACACACACACACACACACACAGAAAGCTTGCTACGGGGTTCAGGCATGTTCGCCTCGGATGCAGTGGTCCATGTTTGCAACATGTTCAGTCTGTGAGGAGGCGGGCTTTATGTTTCTGAACTGTTCAGTCTGTGAGGAGGCGGGGTTTATGTTTCTGAACTGTTCAGTCTGTGAGGAGGCGGGGTTTATGTTTCTGAACTGTTCAGTCTGTGAGGAGGCGGGGTTTGTGTTTCTGAACTGTTCAGTCTGTGAGGAGGCGGGGTTTGTGTTTCTGAACTGTTCAGTCTGTGAGGAGGCGGGGTTTATGTTTCTGAACTGTTCAGTCTGTGAGGAGGCGGGGTTTGTGTTTCTGAACTGTTCAGTCTGTGAGGAGGCGGGGTTTGTGTTTCTGAACTGTTCAGTCTGTGAGGAGGCGGGCTTTATGTTTCTGAACTGTTCAGTCTGTGAGGAGGCGGGGTTTGTGTTTCTGAACTGTTCAGTCTGTGAGGAGGCGGGGTTTATGTTTCTGAACTGTTCAGTCTGTGAGGAGGCGGGGTTTGTGTTTCTGAACTGTTCAGTCTGTGAGGAGGCGGGGTTTATGTTTCTGAACTGTTCAGTCTGTGAGGAGGCGGGCTTTATGTCTCTGAACTGTTCAGTCTGTGAGGAGGCGGGCTTTATGTTTCTGAACTGTTCAGTCTGTGAGGAGGCGGGCTTTATGTCTCTGAACTGTTCAGTCTGTGAGGAGGCGGGCTTTATGTTTCTGAACTGTTCAGTCTGTGAGGAGGCGGGCTTTATGTTTCTGAACTGTTCAGTCTGTGAGGAGGCGGGCTTTATGTTTATGAACTGTTCAGTCTGTGAGGAGGCGGGCTTTATGTTTATGAACTGTTCAGTCTGTGAGGAGGCGGGCTTTATGTTTATGAACTGTTCAGTCTGTGAGGAGGCGGGGTTTATGTTTCTGAACTGTTCAGTCTGTGAGGAGGCGGGGTTTATGTTTCTGAACTGTTCAGTCTGTGAGGAGGCGGGGTTTATGTTTATGAACTGTTCAGTCTGTGAGGAGGCGGGGTTTATGTTTCTGAACTGTTCAGTCTGTGAGGAGGCGGGCTTTATGTTTATGAACTGTTCAGTCTGTGAGGAGGCGGGGTTTGTGTTTCTGAACTGTTCAGTCTGTGAGGAGGCGGGGTTTATGTTTATGAACTGTTCAGTCTGTGAGGAGGCGGGGTTTGTGTTTATGAACTGTTCAGTCTGTGAGGAGGCGGGGTTTGTGTTTATGAACTGTTCAGTCTGTGAGGAGGCGGGGTTTATGTTTATGAACTGTTCAGTCTGTGAGGAGGCGGGGTTTGTGTTTCTGAACTGTTCAGTCTGTGAGGAGGCGGGGTTTATGTTTATGAACTGTTCAGTCTCTGAGGAGGCGGGGTTTGTGTTTATGAACTGTTCAGTCTGTGAGGAGGCGGGCCTTATGTTTATGAACTGTTCAGTCTGTGAGGAGGCGGGGTTTGTGTTTATGAACTGTTCAGTCTGTGAGGAGGCGGGGTTTATGTTTATGAACTGTTCAGTCTGTGAGGAGGCGGGGTTTGTGTTTATGAACTGTTCAGTCTCTGAGGAGGCGGGGTTTATGTTTATGAACTGTTCAGTCTGTGAGGAGGCGGGGTTTGTGTTTATGAACTGTTCAGTCTCTGAGGAGGCGGGGTTTATGTTTATGAACTGTTCAGTCTGTGAGGAGGCGGGGTTTATGTTTCTGAACTGTTCAGTCTGTGAGGAGGCGGGGTTTATGTTTATGAACTGTTCAGTCTGTGAGGAGGCGGGGTTTATGTTTCTGAACTGTTCAGTCTGTGAGGAGGCGGGCTTTATGTTTATGAACTGTTCAGTCTGTGAGGAGGCGGGGTTTGTGTTTCTGAACTGTTCAGTCTGTGAGGAGGCGGGGTTTATGTTTATGAACTGTTCAGTCTGTGAGGAGGCGGGGTTTGTGTTTATGAACTGTTCAGTCTGTGAGGAGGCGGGGTTTGTGTTTATGAACTGTTCAGTCTGTGAGGAGGCGGGGTTTATGTTTATGAACTGTTCAGTCTGTGAGGAGGCGGGGTTTGTGTTTATGAACTGTTCAGTCTGTGAGGAGGCGGGGTTTATGTTTATGAACTGTTCAGTCTCTGAGGAGGCGGGGTTTGTGTTTATGAACTGTTCAGTCTGTGAGGAGGCGGGCCTTATGTTTATGAACTGTTCAGTCTGTGAGGAGGCGGGGTTTGTGTTTATGAACTGTTCAGTCTGTGAGGAGGCGGGGTTTATGTTTATGAACTGTTCAGTCTGTGAGGAGGCGGGGTTTGTGTTTATGAACTGTTCAGTCTCTGAGGAGGCGGGGTTTATGTTTATGAACTGTTCAGTCTGTGAGGAGGCGGGGTTTGTGTTTATGAACTGTTCAGTCTCTGAGGAGGCGGGGTTTAACTGCCTATCGCAAACACTTGAAGTTTAAAGATGGGGTTCTTTTTCAGTTTTTTGTGTCTATGCATTTTACATGACTCTAAGAGGCCCCCTGGTGTAGTTATGATATGCAAATATGTCTTATCTGTGTATTTTGGGGTTTCTTCCTGTAAGCTGAAAGCTTTTGTGTCAAAAGGCCCAATGAAATACACTGTTTTAACTACGTACTAAAAACATCCCCTCCCCTTATTATCATACAACAACATCTGTGGGCGTGGCTAACTCAAACACACATATGTGACTGTGACGCCCCATTCACACACTGATCATGGGACGCCATGTTGTTTGTCTCTATATCTGTAAAATCAACTGTAACAGTCCTTTCATTGTTTACCAGTTGAGATGTGGCAAATGTCTGTCTTTTATTCATAACGACACCTTCAGCACATTACAAATGACTGTTTTCACCAACTTATTAGTGAAAGTATGGAACTTAAGATCCATTCTTCTGAACATTGTATGAAAAATGTAAAGGCAGTCGTGGTAACCTACATAATGTAGTAAACAACCTATTAAATCGGGTTGTTTTTGTCAGCATTAACATGGAGGCAGTTCCTTATTGTGAGCGCGGCTCCATGTTAAAAACCCATGTGTGTTACAGACTAAGAGCGTCTCTGCATGTTAAATTAAACTGGCTGGCTTAAAACCCTGGTTCAAAACGTTTCAATACATCCATAGCGACACGTCAACTAAGTCATTGACCCAAACAGCGTTTTTATTCCTACTAGTGTAGATGATGTCTTGCATATTATTGGTCTAAGATTAACTCCAGAAATGCCCCCCCCCCTCAACTGTTTACTGTACATATCTTTTTATTGCTATATGATGTCTTGCATATTATAGACCCCTTAACAGACGACGTCACACTGGCTGCACGCAGCCAGTATGCGCGCAACGAAACCCATTATATCAGGTCTCGTTAGGACGCGTCTCACTAGCCAACACACATAAGAGGGGGTTGGGGTGTGCTGAAACCAGTGCACCCCGAAACAGGTTGGGAATTGATTGCGTGAAACAATCACCTGTGCGTCCAGGCTCAATGTTAGTAAACAAATAATTGGTCTATTGGATAGTATTATATGTCTTTAAATGTCTCGATGAATTCAATACACAGGACCACAATGGAAACGAGCGCTCATGCTGCGTTCACACCAAGGGGCAAGTCATAGATATTTACGATGAGGCCGACAAAATGGCCAGAGTGGCGCTGTTTTACCCTGCGCCGACCTGCGGTGTCAGAAAGAATTTATTTTAACGCAAGTGAATGGGTTTTTTGACAAACTTTAGACTAGATTTTCTTACTGTAATAAAAATTGTCATGAATTCTATATGCTTCCAGTCGCTACTTTAAAGTCTCCTTTCAATCATCAGGATATGCGTTTTGCTAAATGATGGCCCTATTTATTTTAAAATTGACGATAAAGTGGGCTATTCTCTAGGAGGGGCGGGATGATTTGATTGACAAGCTACACAACCAATAGCATTCATTCCCCGCCCCCCGCTCTTGATTGACAAGCTACCTAACCAATAATGGTCTGGTCTCATTCTGACGCGATATTGAAAGATGGCGGACCTACAGTCTTGCAACAATCGGCTTCATTTTCGGTCTGTAGAAAGCAGCGGAGGGGGTTTGTCCATCTCATTTATACAGTCTATGGTTCACACCAAAAGGACGCCTAATGAAAAAAAGCTTCTATTTTCAATGTTATCTCTATGCAAATTGGCGTTTTTAAAATTTTTCATGAGCGTTTAAACGCCTAAATGTAAAGGCGTGCTTTTTTTCTCCCCAGACCCGAGCTTTGAAGCTTTTCTTTTTGAAGCCTAGAAACTGTCGGCGTTTTTAAGCGCAATTCTAGCCAATCAGAGCACAGCAGGACCTGAGTAGGCGTCGACTAGCTCGTTCAGCCAAAAATAATGTCAGCTCGCAGCAGGCGCAGCAGACAGGTTTCCGAAAGAAAAATCTATTTTTTTAAAATAAAGGTTGTATAAGTAATATTAATGGTGATTTGGCAAGAACATTGCATAGATATGGTCGGAAATAAAAGGATATGTGACCAACAAGTCGTGAAAGCAGTTAAAACTGGTTATGTTCCATGAGGCAGGCCCCTCTCCCCGCCAGCTCACCCCGGGGAGAAGAGAGCCCGCTGGGGGCGGACAGGTCACACGGTCCGCTGTGGTCTGTGGTCCCCACAGTGGACCACAGCCCGGTTTTCACTGGAGCGGGGTAGATGAACACGGAGGCCGAATTGGACTACTACACACACACCCACACAAAACGAATATTAAAGTTACTACATACATACTATGTCAGTGTATATGTCGCTCAACTAATAGCGAAGCATCAAAGGGATGCCCGTAGACAGATCTGTCTGTCTACGGGCTCCGGCCTTGGAGGGAGCGGGACTCCCGCAGTCAGTCTGCCCGAAACAGCAGCAGCTGAGCGGCGAGACAAAAAACAGGAAATACTGCAAGATGATTTTTTCTTTAACTTGTTAATTTGTGTATATAAAATATAGATTCCCTGTCGAATCTCCTAATTACACCAACATTATTCTTGTGAAGTAGGTAGTTTGTGCTTTTTTATTAAGATTTATTAAGTTCGCTTTGGTCATTTCTAGCAACACTGAGTGGTTCTCCCCGTGACAGAGTGCCCTATGACGGGCTCATGGAGAGCAGCGTGGGGGGGGGTAGCGACCAGACAGCCCGTTCAGTTATTTAGCAGCTTGTTTATAAACATTCTGTAGATTTGTTTTCCATAAATAGGTTATGTAGTAACGAAATATAGACTTATTTCTCATCTACAGCTGCTATTTTTCATTTTTGACTTCATAATGCGCATCTGCTCGCACAGCCCGTTTTTGTCTCGCCTCGAAAAAGCTCACTTGAGGAGACTTGAGTGACAGCTTCTTGGACACGCCCAGTTTGATCAAAAAACGTCAAGTCAAATGGACTATAGGCGTTTTTTTCATTAGGCGTCCTTTTGGTGTGAACGCAGCATTAGGTATTTTTGTGCTTATCCTTTTAGCATTTGTATAATCGTACCACTGTACTTTTTTGCAAACGGTTAATTAAGTATTCAATCAATCAATCAATCAATAAATCAATCAATCGCCTCACCATCGGTAGAGAAGGCTTGTGTGTTTCTGAACTAAATTCATTATAGTATATATTCACTTCCACCATGGACAGCTATAGATAGAAAACAGATTAAACAATTCACTCACATTAAAATAAAATACAAATAATAATAAGGCTAAAATTGTTTCGCCAATCTTTTTTCTCTTGTCTGACCTGTTCGCTCATCACTGGGTTGAACTCAGCATGCATACATTCATTCCCATTATTTGGTTGTCATGTACAGATGTGCCATTCCAACTCTTCACGCTCTCCTGATCTTTTCTTTCAAGTTTTCTGAAAACACAGGTTTTCACCACGTTTTGTTCACTGATTAGCCTCGCTAATTCTACTGTTCTGCTACTGATAAGTGTCACTCCTTGACACTTCCAGCAGAGGTGCTCATGTTCAGAGTATGGGTGAATGGTTTTCATACTAACTCAATTACTGTATCTCCCATTGAGTTAGATACTACACTGCACTATATATATATATATATATATATATATATATATATATATATGTATATGTATATGTATATGTATATGTATATATATATATATATATATATATATATACTCATCATATCCACATCGAGACATTTAAAGACGAACAATAATATACAGTATTATGCAAAAACATCATATATTCGAGTAGTAATAAGAAAGAAAGTTATATGTACAGTAAACAGTTGGGGGAGACTGTTTACTTATTACAGGAGCCAGTTACAAATGGCAGTCACCTGTAGGTGCTCTCTTTTAGAGCGGTTTTGAAGGAGGGTAAGAAGTTCCACTTTTTTATAACTGTTGGTAGGGCCTTACACATTCTGGCAGCATTGCAGTACAACAAATTTTACCAATTTTTTATTTGTACCAAAACTGGGTTCAGTGAGTTCAGTGGGGCTCCTTCTGGTGTTGTGCCTGTTTGTGTATTTTACGCTCTTCAAGTAGAGCTCTTCACGGGTCCAAGAAAAATGGACCGGAACCAAAATGTATCTGTGAAACATATTATCCGATTATATCAGAGATTTTACAGACCCGACCCTGCAGACACCCCGTCAGAAAAGCGCATATGAAACAATACAAAAATAAATAAATATGCGTAATAATAAAAGTATTTTAAATTGGAAATACTCAAGTACAAATTTTACTTAAGTGCAGTACTTAAGTAAATGTACTGTTAATGTTACTTTCCACCACTGCCAAACAGAACATTTTATTTGACTCAATCCGAGTTATATGCTGACCAGGATTTGGCTGTGTTGTTCATTCATAGATAGCGTTAACCTGTCACCTGAAATTACCTTAGTCTGTTCCCTACATAAAACCACACAATTTCATGTCAAAGACTCTTTCATTGATGGCCAGCAACAAAACAAATAGGCCTTCTCTTAGACAATATAGTGCAAACTTGAGTGAGAATGTATTTTGTGCATTCTGTCGCCTCACAGCTAGAAGGTCCTGGGTTCGATTCCCGCCAGGGACGCTGTGGGCGCTGGGGGCGTGTCTTCTCCTCCGCGTCATCAGCGCCCATACCCAGGGTGGGGTTGGCGAAAGGGCCTACTCTGTGTGGAGTTTGCATGTTCTCCCCGTGTCTCCTAGGGTAGTTAATACCCTCACAAAAACATGTAGTAATCCTGGTCGCTATACTGCCTCCCCCATGACAGCCGGGGCGCCTGATGGAGGGGAAGGGAACTGATTGGAATAACGTGTTCCTTCCACGCGTTACGTCCAACCAGGGAAACTCCCCCCTGTCAGGTGACAAGAAGGTCAGTTGGCTCTCATGCACTGAAGGAAGCATGAGCTCGGCCCTGGCCTCCCTGGCTGTGGGGGACTGGTGTAGCGCCCAGGATCACTTAGGAAATTGGCACCGTGTGAAAAAAATGGGTTACAAAAATCGCGGGATAAAAAGTATCAAAAAAAAAAAAAGAGAATGTATTTTGTGCAAACTTGCATTGTAGAACATGTCGCAAATATCCCAACAACGACAAAAAAGGGACACAACTAAAATATCCCTTGCTTGTCTGCACTAAACGAATCACAGTAAACATCAATAAACGAACATCAATAAACAAACAAACAAACAATAACGAATAAACAAATAAACAATCAATAGACTAATCAACAAGTAAATAGCATGCTTTTAAAGGAGACACAGCATGAATTTCACTTTTTTTTAAATTCCTTTGGTATTTTTTGGGGTCCCCAGTGTCTCTTGTACCCCATTTTTTTTTTTTTTTCTTCTTTTTTTTAACATTCAGTCATTCATTCTCATTTCAGAGATTTTGAGAATGGGCGTGTCTGAACAGGCCATCTCAGAATGGCAAGTTTGCTTACCTCACGAACCTTTCTGCCCATGTATTTTGACAGGGGTGCTACTGAGCAATTCTGCTCAGTAGCACCCCTCTGCCCAACAGGACGTTTTGGTATTGCAGCTGAAAGTGCTTTATAAGCCTGAGAGAATTGACTTGGGATGAGTATATCTGAGTGTTGATTTAAGCTCAAACCTTTTGAAAATGGTTTGAGGGACATACACCATATGATATTAAATATCAAATATTTGTTTTAAATTCATGGTGTGTCTCCTTTAAGCATGTTTAGCCAACAGGCCAAATGGGAAATAAAACTGTAGGTCAGTTAGGTAGCTTTATAATGGCAGTGCGCATTAACCGTAACGTTTGACAAAAGAAAAAATATTCCTTCATTAATAAATATAATATAGCCTCATTTGAAAATAAAAGAACAAATAGAACAGAGAGGCTAAAGCATGCACCGCTTCTTGAATGTAACCGGCCCTAGGTCTGGAGGTTCTGGCCCAGCGTCAGCGAGCTCCTCCACCTCGTCCTCTTCTTGCTGAATGAATGAATGAATGAATGATGGCTTTATTTCGAACATGTTAAATAATAAACACATAAACACCTGCTGGGTCATCACTGTGACCGTGTCTCGTTGAGGCGGAGGTCACGCCTCTCGTTATGCTCTTTGATAGATGTCCTCCCTCTCTGCCAAGTCCAACATCCGAAGCTGCTTGAATTTGGGCCAAAGAAACAAACCTAGCTTTTCGTGTTGTATATCGGTTTTGCCAGAATTAGTCGACTATAACCGGCCAACAGTGGTGGACAGTAACGTAGTAAATGTACTTTTTATTATTTTAAATCATGTCCTGAGAACCTCATGAAGTTATACATAGGTTTATCTTTTTCATTTGCTCCCAAAGTGCACTAGTGTGATACATTTAACTTATAAATGCAAAGTTTTTTTCTCGGGATGAAACCCACTGACTGCAAGGTCTGACCCCCTCTACCACCCCAACACAAGGTCTGCCCCCCCCCCTCCACCACCACCACCACCAACACAAGGTCTGACCCCCCCCCCCCCCCCCCCCCCCACCACCACCACCCCTACACAAGGTCTGACCCCCCCCCCCACCACCCCAACACAAGGCCCGATTAGATTAGATTCTTGGCCAGCCGGACCATTTGCTGCATGTCACTTCCCTATACTCTCTCTACATGTTTCCTGTCCGTCTCCACATGAGGGAAAAAAATATATACGGTCTCAAACTCGGTCTCGCCCCCCGTCGATCTCTGTCTTGACTCGGTCTCGTCCCCTCCCACACTCGGTCTTGACTTAGACTCGGCCCTCCTCGGAATTGGTCTTGACTTGGACTTGCTTCGTGTGGAATCGACTACAACCCTACTCTGTCCTCTACCCTGAGCCATTCCACCCTAGCATAATGAGCAACGGTTAGGTGAGTTCTGGGTGTAAGGCCTTCTGCGGTTTTGTTTTTAATGCCTTTGAGGTAAAGTACCACCAGGTGCATATATAGTCAAAATGGATGGATGTGTGCTCCTGCTAGTGTCCTCAGTGTGTTCCTACTGACCACTGAGGAGATCTTGAATAGAAAACGTGTTCTTTGGTTGACTTTTCTGGTTACTTTTATTGCCATGTTTTCACTTGAGACGTTGCCCTCTAAGATACAACCCAGGTAGGAAATGTCATCTTTCCTTGTGATGACATTGTCGCCTTCTTTGACTGTGAAGTCTTTGGCCTTGCAGAGGTTTATTCTGGACCCAAAAAGAATGGATTCAGTTTTGCCAAGGTGTAGTCATATTTTGTTATCGGTGAGCCAGGTGCATATTCTACCGAGTTCAACGGTGTTCAACCTGTTATCGGGAAATTCGAACACACTCAAACCCCACAAGACGAAGCTCCGCACCATGGGGGGCCGGGCCTTCTGCTCAGCTGCTCCTCGGCTGTGGAATGCCCTCCCTGACCATATGAGAGCGTCACAGTCCATTGATGCTTTTAAAAAGGGACTATAACCTTTCTTTTTAACATTTGCCTAGATGGACTTTTTTTTTGTTTTTTGTTTTTTTGTTCTTTATTTACCCAGGGTTGTAGCTGAGCACAAGTGCTCATTTTCAGCAACGCCCTGCACATAGAAACACACAGACAGACAGACACATTAAAACCTGGGAGCTGACTAGTACAACCACAGTCTTATACTGTTGGCCACTACGCAGGTCCACTGGAGCAGTTGGGGTTCAGTGCCTTGCTCAAGGGCACTTCAGTGGTGTTGGGGAAGTGGTGAACATTCACTTCCCCACCCAGACTTTTCCTGCCGGTCCGGGGATTCGAACCGGCAACCTTCCGGCAACGAGGGCGCTCCTCTAACCTTTAGGCCACCACTGCCCAACTGACCCGCTGACTTACTGATGCCTTGTGTGTTTTTAAACTTGAACTTTTTCTTAGTCTCCAGTCATTCAGGCATGTCACTTTGGCCTTTTAGGGGTTGGGTGATGGTTGACATTTTGAATCCTGCAGGGACAGGGCCAGCTGGTCTGCACATGCTTTTAGGACCTGGCCTCGTTTGAAGGCTGTGTGCATGTTGTCCTCCGAGATGGTTAAAGGGCTGGTGTCCTCTGCTGGTGTTGCCGCTGGCTGGTTGATGTCGCTGATGGCACCGCTGGGCTGCCGTGGGTAGAACTAGTCTCGAACCGGCCATAGTAGATGCTCAGTTTGTTGGGGAGGGAGGCAGGCGGGTTCACTTCATTTGTGTTTTTTGCTTTGCTGTCCATCAAGGTGTGTACCGCCTGTGTGTACCGCCCCTGATGTTGAATTGGTCTTCCATCTTTGCAGTGAAGGCCTTCTGCGCCTTCATGATGGCAATGTTTAGGGCTGCGCTCATGTACCCCACATTGCCGGATCTGAAACCAAGTATTTTTAAACGTACCTTACTGTTTACACCCCCCCCCCCCCCCCCCGCCCACACACACACACACACACACACACACACACACACACACACACACACACACACACTGCTTAACGCTCGGACCATTATGGTCTTTTCTGTAAGCAGTGAAACCAGGGGGAGTGACGTTTCAGTTAGTACAATAATGCATGTGTTCCTGGTCTCTGTGTGGTGTTTTACACGTGCCAGGAGCTCATCCATCATCTCACACAGAGATCTTACATTTGCCAGCAGGATTGAAGGCAGTGAGGGTTTATTTACATGTTTCCTCGTTCTTTCGACAAGCCCTGCTCTATTCCGACGGCGACCGGGCCGTGGTCACCATTTGCGCTGCTTCCATTCCATTGTCCCGAGCGAGACAAAGGGGTTTCTCTCACCACCCAGCCGGCAAAGAAGTCAGACATTTGGTGTGCTATCACATTTCTAATGTCCATACGTTCTTGTCTGTCATAACCCCTTATACCCCCTGACGGTGTAGATAAGAAAAGGAAGGCTAAAAAAATGTAAAAAAAGGAAATAACGCGACAGTGTTACGGAGCTCGCATGGAAGCAGCCTTCTCCCACCATTAGGCTCCCACCTTCATCATCACCATCACTTCGTGTGTGCATGTGTGTGTCCACTACATAGAGCCACGCTGCTCACAAATAAACGTATTCACATACTAGAAGTTGATTAGATGCGTTGTCACCCTCTCTCACTGTTTCTCGCTCACTCTCTGCATGCATTCCATTCATTCTTGGCATTCACTTTCACACGTCTTCTCTTTTTCAGAGCTGCTTACTCCTGCCCATTTTACCCTCATTTATGTCAATAGCCCCACCACAGACAGGACAGGAGGCATGAAGTACTGCACTCTGTGGCAACGGGGGAATCTATAGAGCACATGCACGTTGTGATAAAATATTTATATTTGCCGGCAGTGTATCGATTATTTATGGCAAACGGGAGCACAGCAATATATCGCTATATAGATTTTTTTGTCTCACGCCTACCAGGCAACAGGTGAAACAACACAGGTGGAAACACTAACATTAGCATTAGAGACTAACAGATCTAACAGGATCTTTTATCCATTGTCCAGTGAGTCAGAGCTGATGACAGTATGTATTGAAAATGTGATTTATTCATCAGATTGTCATCAGAGCAGACAACAAACACACTTAAAGAAGACATGTTTATATGTTTTATCTCCATTCAGGTTGAGTTACTGTGGCCTCTCAGAGAGCGACTGTGAACATCTGGCCTCAGTTTTCTGTTCCAAGTCATCTAGTCTTCGAGAACTTGACCTGAGTTACAACGACTTGCACGATTCAGGCGTGAAAATACTCTTTCCTGGACTGGAGAGTACACAATGTAGATTGGAGATTCTCAGGTTAGATTACAAATCAATTTGAGTACTGACATTTATTTGAATGAAACACATGTATTTGAGGATTCAGATATGTGATTAAGTCAGTTTTTTGTCCGAATTAATGGTTTGCTATGTATGTATTTATTATTCAGGTTGAGACAAACCAGCATCACAGACAAATGCTGCAAGGAATTATCATCACTTCTCAGTTCCAACTCATCTAGTATGAGAGAGTTGGATCTCAGTTTCAATGAGCTGCAGAATGAAGGAGTAATTCATCTCTCTGCTGGACTGAAGAGTCCACACTGCACACTGGAGATTCTGAGGTGAATAATGTGTTTTCTGTGTGGATCACTACTAGATTGTCAGCAGGAGATTATTGAATTGTTTCCTCTCTCTCTCTCTCTCTCTCTCTCTCTCTCTCTCTCTCTCTCTCTCTGTCTCTCTCTCTCTCTCTCTCTCTCTCTCTCTCTCTCTCTCTCTCTCTCTCTCTCTCTCTCTCTCTCTCTCTCTCTGCAGGCTGACACACTGTCTGGTCTCAGAGGAAGGCTTTTCCTGTCTGGCCTCAGCTCTGAGATGCAAACTCTCCCATCTGAAAGAGCTCGACCTAAGCTTCAACCAACCTGGACACTCAAAAGAGACGCTGCTCTCTGTTGGACTGAATTCTCTCAAGTGAGTAGAGGTGTGAAGTCAGTCCATGCTGAAATGGTCAAATGGTTGGTGAGAGATATTTTGCAAGACACAGCTAAATCTATTGCACACAAAATGTGATCCACACAATACATTTCTTCTTCTTTTTCTTTGTTCTACTATTTTTTTTTCTTACAACACCCGGTATTGCTTGTTTAGATTAACAAAACTGTTTTGAACTACACCTTATAGAATTATGTTAATTTCAGCATGTGAAAAGAGAAACATGTCTTGAATGGCAATTGCAAATGGTCCTGGATTCTTTTTAACACAGCAGATAAAGATAATGGGACTATTTGTTTCAAAACTAGGTGATTTTAACTTGATTTTGTGGTTAATAAAATGTTCTTTGGACGTAACATGACAGAAAACGTAAGGGAGTAATCTAAGGCTAACTCCGGCTGCCAACTTTTCAGAAACATTCGGAATGAGATTTGGTGGAGTCTGCTGCAATTTTTTAATAGACCCATTTGGGGTCACCAAATACTGTATTGTATGTTAAATGTATTTGTATTCATTTATGTACTTGAAGTAAAGATGTTATAATGGAAAATATTAATATCCAGTCAGGGTGAAGTGTTTACCATGTATTAGGAAGATCTAGCAGAGCAACAGCATTACAGATCATAAGGAGCAGGCCTCCTGGCCTGTTTCGACAGCCCCTTCGGGCATAAACCCTCCGCCCCAATCCCAAACAGTTCTTATATTCCGCTCTAACAGAGATGCTATTATAAATGGTCATATAAGGTATGTACTTAAGACAAAGGGCGACACACAAATAGTTACACAAATACAGATTTGCTGACAGAGGGTAGGAGTAAGCATCCGTCAGCTGTTGAGATTAACAGCTGCCGTCAAGTTAGAATTAGCACATTGATGTGAAGAGTGGCTGACTAGCATTGAATGAGATTGAAGACAAATGAAGATGAAGACAAATACACAATAATACATATATTTTGCAATCCATTTGGCATTCTAAAATATCTATTACAGGGTCTGCTTTAAAGATTTTGGCTACTTTACGGATTAGAGAGGCTAGCCTCGTGTAGCCAGACTATCACTGCGTGGATATGAGTCTGGTGCCTGAAGAGGCTGCTTTAGGTATTTGTAAGCATTTCCCTGCACACATTGCCAACTGAAGAAACAACTAGACGCGTCGCAATTCAGGGCAATTGCAAAGTGTGGTTGCGCCAACGCGAGTCGCGGGTCACTGCCTGACTCGAGGAATATGCTGGGAGGAATACCGGTGGAGGCCGCGCCAACCGATTACATTGTCACGTCACTCCTGAGATCACTTGCGTTTCATTTTGAGAGGATTGAGCCCCCCAAAATAAGGTTTTTGCATCAAACGGTTACGTTTTGTGCATTTGTGGCGCCCCCTATGGATCAAAGTGGAAATTCTTTTCGGGGTTTGTTGAGTAAGCCACCCTTGACATGTGATTCAAATTTGGGATTGACCGGACGTTTCATTCGTGATTTGTGGCCTTTTTTGTAAAACGGCCCCTCCCGCTAACTTTGGAAGCCATTTACGGACGAACGGTACGGACTATCAAAATTCCGTTTGGAGATCTTTATCGCATGGGTCCAGAGATAATGTGTACCGATTTTTGGGAAATTTGGACAAAATGTGTGCGTCTTGACCCAAGGAATCTAGGGGGGAAAAAAAGATTTTTATTTTACGACCTACGGTTAAAGAGTTATAGGTCAAAACGTAAAGGGGGCTTTTATAGCGCCACCATGAGGCCGACTAGTTTAATTATTTTTCTGATAATTTCGGACTAAATTATGAACCTCCCCTCCAAGTCTTGTAACTCTAGCCCTTACAGTTTCTGAGAAAAAAATACTTAAAATCTAGTTTTTTCATTTTCCCATTTTCCATTAAAGTGGATGGGGAAATGTAATTCACTAATAAATTAATATCAATTAAACTATGCAACCAATCTCTTAGCAAAAGCCATCGATTCCCGGTGAGACCGGTCATTTTGACATATGGCACTAAATTGGGAAAAATAAACTGTGGGAGGAGTAGCGCGGCAAAGTTTTTTTCATAGAGTACTATAGTCTGGTTGCCCTGTTAGGGCAACCACACTAAATATGCCAGACTGCCAGAGTATTAGTGTAATAGTGTGCCACAAAACAGCGATTTTACTGTACCTTTGAAAAATTACATGCACGGGGGTGTAGTTTGGGGGGGTTTATGCCATAAAGCAAGAGGAACGGAGATCTAGCATTTCCCTGCAGGAAATAAACAGTAAATTAGCTTTTATGTTTTAAATGACGTCATTCCCAGCTCTGTCATCATCAGGCAGTGAAAGCATCCTTCATAGGATAGATAACAGCGCCATCTGGTGGAAAACCACCGAAAACACAAAAACTCATCACCTCGTCAGTGGAAGGCTGAGCCGTAGCACAATCTGACGAGGGAATATTTTAACATTTTAAAGGGAACGCGTCGGTGGCAGGCAGAGAGTTAAGCAGCAAAACTAACATTGTATACTGTTTTATTTAACATTGTATATTGTAAACGTTTCCATAGCACAAGGTTCTTCAACACTGTTGGAAGTGTAGAAGAACATAGAGGGCATTGATATTAAGATCTATGTTGATCCTGTTGGCGATGTCAACAGGATGTAAATGGTTTCATGTTGGGATACCAATTTTATCCAATCAGGAGAGAGAACTCACACAGGATATAGGATAAACAAGGGGATTTGGAAGTGATGACACAAGTAAATAAGCAATAAGCTAATTGGATCGAGAACACTATAAACATTGAAGCTGACAAATGGGAACTCTCTCCTGATTGGCTGAAATTGGTAACTCAAATCTCTAAAGGAAAAAAATTAACTAAAAGGAAAAAACAACAGGACAGGCAGGTGTTTAACTGAATTACTTTATATAGAAGCCACACAATTAATAACTGACAAAGCAAATGGTAAATAATAATACTCTTCTGGATATTAAATACTGTCTCTGTCTTTTTCCCTAACAAACAAAATAAATTAACAAACATATCAACAATCAATATTACGTTCACACACCCTTCCCCACCCAAACAAGTCCCAATGTCCTTTGTTCACAATTTCAAACATAAACCATAAACAAACAAATGTCACAACATAAGATAGAACGCTACCGCGGACAGTCACTTACTCGCTTTGTTTACATAATAAACAGTCCCACGTTACGGTCCGAACGGCTTCTTCTGAATGTCATGAAACCATTAAGTTTGTAATCCATAAGAACATTAAACATGGGTTTATCTCACCGGCTGCGGCTCCGTCAGATTCCACACACAGACCGGCGTCTCATTCATAAATCCAGCGCTCGTAATCCCACGGCAGCGACGACACGTTCCTTTTCCTCTGGGCTCGATATTTCTTGCTTCTTGGCTGCAGCTTACTTTTAGTTAAATCTATAACTTAACATTTTAACGCTAGTGCCTAGGAGATATCATCTCTCTTCACCTGTTCGTTCACACTAGTACATGCAACATAAACGGAGAAAAAGCTTTTTTTCCACAACAAATAAAAAGGAAGCGAACGAGCCGGTTATTTGTTTAAATGACGTAATTTCCGGGTCTATCCCAAGGAAGCTTTTGAAAGGAAAGGACATAAATTCCGTCCGTTCCGTAGGTGTGGAAAGCCCATCTTGGTTTTAATTCATGTTAATTATAAACTAAACATAACATCTTAAAATTGTTGATAGTAAATTATTTTGCAAAATTAAAAGTCAGTGGTGTTGGATTAAATACTCCGATTTTTTTTTACTCGAGTAAAGGTTGCCTAGCAGTATCACAATGTAATATGCTCAAGGCCTTTATTCAGAATTTTACACAAATATTGCCATCAAAATGTACTTACAATACCAACGTAAAGGTATTCACATTTTTCAAAACATTTCTAACTGTTCTTTCCACTGCAACGTATTTCATCAAACTTCCGGTGCGAGTTTTGTCACCCTGGAGATATCTAGAGAACGGACTGAATTTATGTCCTTTCCTTTCAAAAGCTTCCTTGGTCTATCCTTCTCTGGCAGTGGAGGCATCAGTCATAGGTTAGCGAACAGCGCCATCTAGTGGAAAACCACTAATAAACACAAATCTATGTGACTGTGTACATGTGTCATAAATATGTCTATGTGACTGTGTACATGTGTCATATAATATGTGTTTCATTCCTACAGGTTGGATCAAGAAGAAGAACACTCACTTCCACCTCAACTCCTTAAAACATGTGAGTACATGGTGTGTGTGTGTGTGTGTGTGTGTGTGTGTGTGTGTGTGTGTGTGTGTGTGTGTGTGTGTGTGTGTGTGTGTGTGTGTGTGTGTGTGTGTGTGTGTGTGTGTGTGTGTGTGTGTGTGTGTGTGTGTGTGTGTTCTCATTGTAGTGACTGATTGATAGAAACCTTTATTTCAGGGAAATCCATTGAGACCAGGGTCTCTTTTTTAATGGTGCCCTGTGTACAAAAATAACTTTTACAACAATGATTTTACAGACATGAGAAGGACAACGAGGTACACATAAGTACAATAAAAAGGTTGCAAACAATATATATTAAAACCATATATTACATCAAGCAGGTGCATGGGTCTTCTTCCAATATAAGGTCAGTTAAAAATCTTTTAAAAATAGCAAAAGAAACAATGACATCTGACTTCAGCTTTTCTTGACATTCGTTCCATATATATGGACCCAGATATGCACCAAATACAGCTCAAATGTAGTATTTTTTTTACCATTAATGTGGAGATAGTTGTTTTGTCCATCATTGATTAGAAGTCATTATAAAGTGTGTTTATATTCCTCTCTGCAGCTGCTCTGTGTGCCACACAGGGAGAGGGGGTGGAGTTAGGAGGTTTGACTGACAGTTTGAGGATCCAATGGAGTTAGGAGGTTTAGTCAGAAGTGCTTTTTTATTACTTTTCATTGGTTCAATATGTGTAAACCCCACTGACAGATAATGTCATGACAAGAACAAGGCTCAGTTTCATATCTAATAACACTTAAACATCTTTCAAACAGTTCAGTCCAGACAGCACTGGCTTGAGGTTATAATTTCATTGAGAACTAGAACAAGTGCTCCTCGGAGCACAGGTCTCCACCAGGTCAGGTAGATGATTGTGGGCCAGCAATGTTGATATGAAGTATCGGACAGATCCATCTTGATCACATAACTATAGAGATAATGTGTACCAATTTGCGTGATGTTTGGACAAATTTGTAGGAGTATTATAATTATAGCGCCTCCTGGTGGCGCTATAATAGGGAAATGTCAAAAGGGTGCCATTTGTTTCTCAATATAGTGCAAATGTGCGTGCAAAGTTTCGCAATCGGACCCTGCGTTCATGATTTGAGGCATTTTGTTCAAAACGGGCCACTCATGCAAACTTAAAATGTCAATCTTAGCCAATCAGGATGGAATATGAAACATCAGACAGATCCATCTTGATCACATGAGAGATCATGTTTACTGATCTAAGTAAAATTTTGATAAAATCTGAAGGAGTAATTAAACAAAAGGGTTTTACATAAGTCGGCCTCCTGCTGGCGCTGTAAAAGGCAGATCAAAATGCAGGGCACAGGTTTTTTCTTTGCTTCTAGGGAGTGTACATACAAGGTTTTACGCAGATCGGTGCAAAACACACGAATCGGCCTGTTATTACAGTACCATGAGGCTGATTTGAACATCTCATGAGTTAACCTGGTGTACCTATATGAATAGCATAAATAGCCATATGCCTTACAATTTACAACCTGTCGTAGTATGACACATTATGAGTTTGTAGATTGGCTATTTTCACTGCACAACACCAGCGTATCACAAAGTATAAAATATGGTTTTGATGGTTAAATATGTCCAATGTGACAGCATTAAGGAGAACATCTTTGCTGTGACTGTCCAACACAGACTCACATCACGTCTTGATGGCCTGAGGCATACAAAGACTGGATAAGATCAGCTGCTATGTAGCTACAGTGTAACTGTGCTGTAGGATAAATATAAACAAGATGACTTGATGTAAAACAAATGCAGATTCTGTACATGCACGGTAGGGGTGGGACGATATGGGTACCTCACGATACGATATATATCACGATATTAGGCCCACGATAACAATATATATCACGATATTAGGCCCACGATAACAATATATATCACGATATTCGACAACATTCGATATATTGCGATATCACGATATCCGTTATATATTGCAAGAAATTTCACCAACGATATATCACGATAGTCCTTGTATTCAATTCATAAACACATAAAATAGCACCAAACCGTTACAAATCATCATTACACAAATACAGAGTTGGAAAAACAACGTATCACAAACAAAACAAAAAAATCTTTTTTTTTTAATTTATTTTAAATTTCGATTTTTTAAAATTAATATCGATTATTTATCGCGGGATAAAGTATCGATATATCGTCCCACCCCTAATGCATGGTGACCAAGTCGATTTTTTACCAGCGATGGCCAGCGCAGCATGTTCAGAAGACTTGAGGAACAGTGTTTTGCAGAGGTCTGTCCTCTCACTGATGCTGTTCAACATCTTCATCTATCATCTGCCGGAGACAACATCCAGAAAATATGGTTATGCGGAAGACCTGGCCATTATGATGCGACGACCAATATGGAGGGCGATGGGTGAGGGCCTCAACCAGGACTCGGACATCTTGGCAACCTACCTGCGTAGGTGGCGCCTGCAGCTCAGCATTGGCAAAATAGTGTCTGCAGCCTCACCTCAACAACAGAGAAGCAAAAATGGAGCTGGACGTATTCGTTGACAACAACCGCCTGGAGTTCTCTCTCTCTAGGTCGTCCTCAGACGAGCCCTCCATCGTCGCTTCCAGTCATCCTGGTTCTCCATACATCTGGCCAGTTCGTTGGTACTTTGTGCTCCTGCATCATTCTTGAGTACATCCACGTATGTCATTGTGGGACGTCCTCGTGACCGATGCGCGTGTGTTGGTTCCCACAGCACCACCTGTTGGCTGGCAGTTCTTGATGCCTTTGGCAGTGCCCTGCTAGCCTCATTCTCCTGGCTGCTAGTTTCTCGCTCACCCTTGGCATTCACTCGTACAGGATCCTGTTGGTTACATGAACACTCTTGCTGATAAGTACTGCTCACAACATTCTGGTGTAGCACCCGTCTAGAGACTTCTGCAGGTTTGGCTTCTGGGTCCAGCATTCACTGCCATAGAGGAGAACAGACTCTGCCGTTGCATAGAAGAAGCTGAGTTTAATTTGACGGGGAGGTTGGAGTTCCATACACTGGTCATGCCGTTCAGAGCTCTCCATGCAAGTGCCTTCCTCACTTTAAGATCTTGCTCGGTTGAGTTGACTCATGAGCCCTTACTTAAAGTCATGACTTCCTTAAGCACAGTGCCTCCTGTTGTTGTCAGAGGTGGATGTTCTGATGGGATGTTATAGGTGATAACCTCAGTTTTCTTGGCATTTAGCCTAAGGCCAACCTTGGCACACTCTAACTCCACTCTGTTCAGGAGCTCCTGTGCTTGTTCCATGTTGTCAGAGAGCAGGCTGGTGTCGTCCGCATAGTCCAGGTCTGTCAGGACTACTGTGGGGTGTTGTCTTGACCTCCTTGGTGTTAGAGTGAAGCCAAGATCCTGCTCTCGTCCACTGATGGCCTTCCTGAGTGCATAATCCAGTACTATGACGAAGAGGAAGGGGGCTATGGTGTCCCCTTGCATTACCCCAGCCAGGATATCAAACTCCTCGCTGTTGCCGTCTGGAGTCACCACCTTGGCCCTTGTTCCTGCGTACATGGTCTCTATTGCCCGGAGTAGGTTGGGAGGGACACCGTAGGCCTCAAGGATCTTCACCATCGTGCTTCTGTGGATTCAAATGCCTTTTTGAAGTCGATAAAGCACAGTACAGCAGTCAGGTTATCCTTTTTCACCTCCTCAATCATTCTCCTCAGTGCCAAGATCTGGGCTACTGTGGTTCTCCCCTCTCGAAAGCCATTCTGGTTCTCCCTCAGGTGAGGGTCGATGGCGTATCGTATCCTGTTTAGTATTGATTGATTGAATATTTATTAAAAGAATACTTTGTCTAAAAGGTCCGTTCAAAAAAGTCCTTACGGTCTTGTTTCCAATGAGGTCCTTGGTATTCAATTCATAGTCATATAGTGGCACCACAGTTCAAATATCAATACAAAAATACAGAAAAAGATGGGATGGGAAAAAATAAATAAAGCTATATTTACAAAAGGGGGGGGGGGGGTCGTCTGTCTAACGGGAAAATACTACCTCCTTTTTTGGCCTCCTTAAAGGTGAATTTTCGGGGCTGTTTTAAATGAGCCTTCAGCCCAGCGAACTGCACTTTTTGAGGGATGGGGTTAGACTATTCCAAACCTGGGTGGCAGTGCTGTAGAACGAGGATTTGCCCATGTTTTTTATGGGTGGGTGGTACCAGATTGTTGTTAACGCTCCCTCTAGTTTTGTGACTGTGGGTGTCGCTAACTTTTTGGAGATTTACTCAGACTTGCAGGAGTAGGGGGCATATCGGGCAAATTTGCATTTACAATATAATTCTGTTTCATTCGGTTGTAAATCATTTGGTTGTTGTCTGGCTTTGAGAGGTCTCCAGCTTTAGGCACCGGGATGATGTTAGACAGAGACCATATTTCAGGCTGCTTGTTGTGCATTAGAGCGAGGTTACAGAAGTCTAGGATGAGCCTTCTCTCACTGTGGATTTCACCCTGGCAAGCTCACTGGCTGTGAAGGGACCATCGTCGATGTGCAGGTTCTGGAGGAATGCTGCTATATTTTCCTCAGCTCCGTCCCAGCAGCCTTTGGAAGTGGTTGAACCAGGTCGTCACCCTCTCCTCAGGGCTGTGTCCTTCAACCTGTCCCTCCTTAGTCCTCTTCCGCCCAGGCCGTGCGGTCCATGCATGTGTGACAGAGCCCTCTCTGCCGTGTGAAAGGTGCAAGGCCTTGTGTAACATTAATTATTATTAATTAATTATTGTGCTCATGTAACAGTCTTTTATGCACGTCCATTTTGTGATGTGGCCTATCTATACATATTATTTCATGTCATCTCAACTCATCCATCAATGTAAGATGTTTCTGTAGCCGTTTCCTACAGACAGACAGACAGACAGACAGACAGACAGACAGACATTTTGACTGGCTAGACATGGATTCATAGAAAGCTGATAACTTGAGCACAGTCCATATCTAAGCAGAAAAACATGGCTCTCGCTCAATGGTGAAAACTACAGTGTATAAATACTTTACTTACTATTGGTGAGTTTATTAATGTGTCGTCACGTCCGGGGTACAGTAGCATGTAGTCCCTCCTGTTGCAGAGTATATCCACAGTTTGGTAGGAGCCTAGGAGAACACAGCTCTTGAGGTGATGTCATGTTTCTTATTGAAACATTATTATCTTATCTTATGCTTATCCAACAAACTGCAAACGTGTGGCATTTATAACAAAACTGGTCGCGAGTTTCATTTACATTACATTACATTACATTACATTACAGTCATTTAGCAGACGCTTTTATCCAAAGCGACTTACAATTAGTACATTCAACATAGAGACTTACAATAAGTACATTCAACATAGAGACTTACAATAAGTACATTCAACATAGAGACTTACAATAAGTACATTCAACATAGAGACTTACAATAAGTGCATTCAACATAGAGACTTACAATAAGTACATTCAACATAGGTAGGGAACAAAACCACTAATCACCAGAAGTCTGAAGTGCATTTTCTTCTAAAACAAGCAACTAAGAGTATACCTAGTGCTAAGGTAAAAGGGACATATATCAGCTACCTACTGTCTTAAACAGATGAGACAATACTGCAATTTAGAAATACTCTGTTACAATTAAAAGTCCAGTAATACAAATGTACTTGAGTAAAAGTACAAAGTATTGGCATCAAAATGTACTTAAAGTACTAAAAGTAAAAGCCTCATTTTAAGTTTTCAAAATGTATAAAAACTCTTTTGAAAATAGCAGATCTACAAGCTCGCGCGTTTCGAGCCGTTGGCCGCATATGGGACTGAAGTAGTTAATGTTTGTTTTGTAATAATTATCAAAATCTACAAAATCTGACTACAGTTTTCACAAAATTGTTGTGGAGTAAAAAAGTATTTGCCTCTGAGATGCAGTGGAGTAGAATTAAAATGATTTAAAATTGGAAATACTCCAGTAAAGTAAAAAATACCTCAGAATTGTACTTAAGTACAGTCCTTGATCAAATGTACTTACTTTCCACCACTGATCATAAGGCATCTTAGCCTTGTAACGACCGGACTGAATGATGCCTCATATCGTCGGTTCATATCATTCATCTAGACCACAGATAAGTTAAAAAATCATGTGATCCGGTCACGTGATCACACAAAACACGTTATTACAAACACTAAAGCCACCATAACGTCAGTCAGGGGACCCACTCCGGGATCAAACCGAAAGTTTGATCCAAGCGAGCACATTGTGACTGTAGACTATCAGTGAGCAGTGAGAGTAGGAGGGAAAAGCGTGTGCACGTCACATGCTCACGCTCGTATGTGCACACGCGCGGGGGCGTTCCTGACCCTACACTGAAAGTTTACACAGATCTGCCGGTGAGAAGTCAGCCTAGACAAGCGTGTCCCCGCTCGTGCTCGCATGTGCACGCGGGCGGGCGACGACCTGTTGTAACACCTCATCCGCACTGCCAGCGATGCGACGCGACGCGAGCGAGCGGTGAAATCTCATTAAAATACATGTGTTTCAATGAGACCGTCCTGACCTACCGCGTGCGACAACGAACCGTGCAGCGACGTCGCCCACCTCTCCTATATTCGCTCGCAAGGTCTCTATTTCTGCGAGGTTTCGCGTAGGGATGTCCCGATCCGATCACGTGATCGGGGATCGGGGCCGATCACGTCATTTTCAAAAGATCGGAATCGGCAAAAAAAGATCGGGGATCGGGAATAAAAAATGAATAAAAAAAAAATCATATTTTTTAAAAATATTTTATTAATAAAATATTTTTATTGTTGTATTTAACGTTCTTAAAGTCATCATTAACAGCGTCATATGGAGAAGTGTTCTCCCTCGGTAAAACACCTCGTAATGAGAAGTCTCTCTCGTCTCTGTCTGTAAACGTGTTGTAGCTGCAGGCTGAGCTCTCCAGCCCTCCCCTCACCACGCGTGTGCACACACACACACACACACACACACACACACACACACACACACACACACACACACACACACACACACACACACACACACACACACACACGGTGGCCCCGTGGCGTTCATAGAGGGAGACGCACACAGGAGGAGTAGCGCTGGTCGTCAACGTTTTAAAACATATTGGATACCCCACTGGAATAATAACTGATCATCTTACATCTCATATAGTCTACTAGTACTAACCTTTGTTGCTGTTGTCATCTCAAATTGACCAGCCAAACTAAAATCCACCATTTTAGAGAGTTGCTCCAACTTCCTTGGATTAGATAAGAGTGATCAGATGCGATGCGTTTTCAACACAAATGCGCATATTATTGCCAGTCAGCTGTGTAGCTGGTTAATGATGGCTCGTTGAGGCTGTATGCGCATTTGACCAAATAGCAATCAACATCACTAATTAATGTCAGCTCTGTGTGTGTGTGTGTGTGTGTGTGTGTGTGTGTGTGTGTGTGTGTGTGTGTGTGTGTGTGTGTGTGTGTGTGTGTGTGTGTGTGTGTGTGTGTGTGTGTGTGTGTGTGTGTGTGTGCGTGCGTGCGTGCGTGCGTGCGTGCGTGCGTGCGTGCGTGCGTGCGTGCGTGCGTGCGTGTGTTTGTTTTTAATGTCCAACTGAATGTTTTCTGTAGTGTAGATCAGGGGTCTTCAACGTTTTCAGGCCAAGGACCCCCTAGCTGAGAGAGAGATGAAGCAGGGACCCCCTACTCTATATTGTATATAATTGTGTTTCAGATAAACTTTTGCTTCTCTTTTTTCCCTCTACACACCTACTGTATAACTCTTTGCCAAAAATAGCAGATCTACAAGCTCACAACGCCTCGCAGCGCGAGGCGTTGTGAGCTTGTAGATCTGCTATTTTTGGCTAAAGTTCTCCTCAGAAAAGCGATGCTAGGGTTCAAGTGGTTAATGTAAAAACAAATAATCATATCACACAAAGATTTGGGGGACCCCCTGTAGTAACTCTGAGGACCCCCCCAGACCCCCTGTTGAAGACCCCTGGTGTAGATATCAAGTAATTCCCTGTAGAGCAGGGGTCTTCAACAGGGGGTCGGGGACCCCTAGGGGGTTCTCAGAATTACTACAGGGGGGTCTCCAAATCTTTGCGTGATAGGACCTTTTTATTTTATTTACATTAACCACATGAACCCTAATATCCCTATATTCTGAGGGGAACTTTAGAAGAGGTAGAGGGGAAAAGAGCAGACCAAGTACAGAGCCTAGGCTCAACTTTACTAAGTACTGAGAGTTTGACATGTCTGATAAATACACTGATGACAGTGCTGTTAAACAAGTCTATGGAGCTATCTATAAAATCTATGAAAAGGTTTAATCTGCAACACAAATGTTATACAATATGTATTGGGGGTCCCTGCTTCATTCACCCTTAGCTAAGGGGTCCTTGACCTAAAAAACCTTGGGGACCCCTGCTGTAGTAATCAGAGTAGACCCTCTCCCTCACGCTAAACTTAAATGACTTCTAAGTTCCACTTCTCCCCAAAATGACAACTTTATTTTCCATCCTGAATGACAAGTCTAATATTATTATTGTATTTTGGTTATGTGCGATTAACTGCAAGGCAATGTTCAGAGATTCAGTATTTGTCTTCATTTCTTTAATTAACATTTATTTTGTTGGCAATAATTCAACTGTCAGCCAGTGTTTTGAGACATATTGTCTTTTATTGCTACAAAATAAATGATAAAAATAAATTCTACATGCATAAATTATAATATATATTTTTTTAAATGAAAAGATCGGATCGGGAAAGATCGGGATCGGCAAATACTCAAAATCAAAAGATCGGGATCGGATCGGGAGCAAAAAAACGTGATCGGGACATCCCTAGTTTCGCGGCCAATGTCCCGCCCCCAAACACTTTTCATTGGTTGATTATTTATTTATTAATTAAATACTTTATTAGCAGATTTGTAAACAGTAGCCTACAGAGGTAGGATTGTACAATGGTTGTTAAAAGGATAACACAAAAAAACCTAAAGGAACTTGTTTCCATTGTGGCCTGGTTGAGATCTGCACACTGCTTTGTCATAGAGTGAAAACAAATAAGTGCTTTGTGCCTCTTCGATATACATCTATAGTAGGGCTATTCTTTTTTTATTGTCAGATGTTTTATAAAGAGTGGGGGAACTTGGATTTTCAAATACCTAGTGGACGGACAACACATCAGCTACTGCCAACACTTTGTTCTTCATATTTGAGGATTGTTCTAAACACAGTAGGCTAGTGAGACCCTCATTAGCCTACTTCATATTTTATTTATAGCCTATAAAGTTCAACAACCAGCATCAAACAGTATAAGCTGAGTGAAAAAAGCTCCGCTATTTAGTGGTTGAAGAAGTAGTCAGATATCATATTTTACTTAAGTAGAATTAGTAAACAATGTGAAGAAATAAGGCTACTCTGTTACAACAAGTAAAAGGGCAATGTTCAGTAAAAGTACAAAAGTATTGGCATCAAAATATACTTAAAGTAGGCCTACCTAAAGTAAAAGAAAGTAGTAAAATGTTTGAAAATAGGTAGCAGATCTAGATCGGCTATTTTCAAATAGTATAAAATTGGGCTAAAGTGGTTAATGTATGTCTTATAATTTAATAATCTGCAAAGTAACTAACTAAAGTTTTCAAATAATTGTGTAGTGGAGTAAAAGTAGGAATATTTGCCTCTGTAGTGGAGAAGTAAAAGTAGGCCTATTAACTCAAATTTGTATTTAAGTAGGCCTACACAGTACTTGAGTACATGTAGTACTTTCCACTTCCACCACAGCCGCTATTTATTTATTTATTTCTTCTTCGGGAATTGTCCTGGAAATGTGGGATAGGCCTACATAGGCTACATGTTTCCTAATGAAAATGTAAAATTCCTGATGAACTTCTAACTGATCAAAACGTTGACAGCAATACATAAATAGCGGAGCTTTTTCTACCATGTGCGCTTATTTTTTTTACAGTTCATCAAATAGATGAACTGTTGTTTGTCCTGCACCTGCGGGTGCGGGACTTGAGTGGATCATATGCGTGCACTATCTTTTCATACAGTGCGTGAGACCCTCACTTCATTTAGGCCACGTTTATTTCAGTGAAACAGGCAAAACATATTGATGCCATATAGTCAGGGGATATTAGCAGAATATTTTCCAATCTTGGAATAAATTCCTTACCAAAAAAAATCTTCACCAATGTGTTTGTAAAGGTGTCTAGTAACACATCTCACAAAGACTGTATCCCTAGGAGATTTTTTGACAGCTCCTTAAAGTTGGGGTACCCACCATAACCTTGGTTTTTAAAAAAATCCAAAAAAGAATCCAAATTTAATTCTGTTTTAAGTAGCATGTGAGGGGTCAAACTAGGGTGTTTTTATGATTCTGAATCCATTGCAATCATTTGTTTTGCACCAAAACCACTCCTTGGGCTAAAAACGGTCATAGCCATGTATACTTTTTGTGTAAAAAGCCCATTGAGATTGGGCCGTTTTTAGCCCAAGGAGTGGTTTTGGTGCAAAACAAATGATTGCAATGGATTCAGAATCATAAAAACACCTACAAAAATTCGTTACAGTGTATACTTTGCAGAGTATTGCACCATATTACAATTAATACAGATCCCTATTGTGCTGTTATCACAACTCATTAAAACATATAGGTTACAGAATGTATAAATGTAATTATATGAATATAGGTCAAATATAGTGATAAAATATAGGTTTACACACACACACACACACACACACACACACACACACACTTCAGCCCTACATTAACCACTTCAGCCCTATATACATTTCAGCCATTTGAAAATAGCAGATCTACAAGTGATGCAAGGCATTGTGAGCTTGTAGATCTGCTATTGTTTATTATAGATTTATAGATTTAGTATAAGATTTTTATACATTGAGTAACTTGAGTAATATGAGTAGCTACTTTCTACTTTTGGTAGCCTACTTTAACCTACATTTTGATACGAATACTTTTGTACTTTTACTCAAGTACATTAGCTTTTAACAGAGTATTTCTACATCGCAGTATTGATACTTTTACTTAAGTCCAAAAATATATACTTTTCCCACCATTAATATGATTGGTTAATGCTACGTCGCAACGCGATGGCCGACGCTCCATATCGCCCCAAATGAGCACAGTTTTTCGCGCGACGTCGCCGTCAGAACGCTCGCTCGCTGGCAGTGCGGATGAGGTATTACACACCACAGGCAGGACACGGCGGTCCACTCACACGTTACCCCTCAGATCAGCTGTGTGATGTGATCCAGTCGCCATCTTTGTTGTTGACATACGCACACGTTCAGGGAGACCCCCTCTACAACGCCACACTCTCCGCTAAGCCAGACAGGTGTATTTGGAAAAATGGCGGGCCGTCCAGTGAGGTCAGGGGTCAGAAAACAGCCATATTTAGTGCATAGACTTCACAAATTGGGCGCTGGACACGAGACAGGAATTTGTGGCGGCACTTGTGACATACGCACGCGTTCAGGGAGACCCCCTCTACAACGCCACACTCTCCGCTAAGCCAGACAGGTGTGTTTGGAAAAGTGGCGGGCCGTCCAGTGAGGTCAGGGGTCAGAAAACAGCCATTTTTAGTGCATAGACTTCACAAATTGGGCGCTGGACACGAGACAGGAATTTGTGGCGGCACTTGTGACATACGCACGCGTTCAGGGAGACCCCCTCTACAACGCCACACTCTCCGCTAAGCCAGACAGGTGTATTCGGAAAAGTGGCGGGCCGTCCAGTGAGGTCAGGGGTCAGAAAACAGCCATTTTTAGGGCATAGACTTCACAAATTGGGCGCTGGACACGAGACAGGAATTTGTGGCGGCACTTGTGACATACGCACGCGTTCAGGGAGACCCCCTCTACAACGCCACACTCTCCGCTAAGCCAGACAGGTGTATTTGGAAAAGTGGCGGGCCGTCCAGTGAGGTCAGGGGTCAGAAAACAGCCATTTTTAGTGCATAGACTTCACAAATTGGGCGCTGGACACGAGACAGGAATTTGTGGCGGCACTTGTGACATACGCACGCGTTCAGGGAGACCCCCTCTACAACGCCACACTCTCCGCTAAGCCAGACAGGTGTATTCGGAAAAGTGGCGGGCCGTCCAGTGAGGTCAGGGGTCAGAAAACAGCCATTTTTAGGGCATAGACTTCACAAATTGGGCGCTGGACACGAGACAGGAATTTGTGGCGGCACTTGTGACATACGCACGCGTTCAGGGAGACCCCCTCTACAACGCCACACTCTCCGCTAATCCAGACAGGTGTATTTGGAAAAATGGCGGGCCGTCCAGTGAGGTCAGGGGTCAGAAAACAGCCATTTTTAGTGCATAGATTTAACAAATTGGGCGCTGGACACGAGACAGCTATTTGTGGCGGCACTTGTGACATACGCACACGTTCAGGGAGACCCCCTCTACAACGCCACACTCTCCGCTAAGCCAGACAGGTGTATTTGGAAAAGTGGCGGGCCGTCCAGTGAGGTCAGGGGGCAGAAAACAGCCATTTTCAGACCCCCTCTAAAAAAATTTTTTTTTAAATAGTGAAAATAGACGATTAGCATGCAGATATACGTCAGAATCACTTGTCAGTGCACATTTATTTATATTTATTTATTTAACAGGGACAATGCACATTGATCAACATGTCAGTTATTCACGTCCATGTAAATGAGCCAGAGTTGGCTAATTTTCATCTGTAGTCCCTGGGCAGGCTGTTAAAAAAGTGGTATAGTTATCCATACAAAAAGAGACATTGTCAACTATACAAAACAAGTAGACATAGTACAATACAGTAAAATAGGAGGAGACACATCAGTGATTAATGGAGGCGAAATTTACTCATGATTACAAATTTGGTTAGCTTTTAGCCATCTTTTAAGGTTGAATTTGAAGGTTAGAAAGTTTTTGGTCTCTCTTACTTCGGTAGGAAGACTGTTCCAGTGATGGGGGGCTCTAACAGAGAAGACTGTTTTACCAACACACTCCGTCTGAATGGCACCTCACAGTCTCCTCTGGTAGTTGCCCTTGTTGATCTGTCACCACTCTCCCTTCGCTCTATGAACTGTTTTAGTGGTGGAGGTACAAGCCCATTTAAAACCTTAAAAATGAGACAGGCATCTGCAAAATGTTTAAAGCTATCAAAATTAAATAAATTATACTTTTGAACTATACGGCAATGGTGGTAACGGTTGGGTTTTTGATCAAGTGTTTTTAATGTCTGTTTGTAAAGTGATTCTATGGGTTTGAGAGTTCTTAGATGTGTCTGTCAGTGCATTGTGCAAATAACATTGTGCAAATAAGTGTCAATTGGTCACCTGGTAGTACCAGGTGACACTTTGCCGACTGGGACTGTACGTGTGGGACTGGGACTATTTTAAAATAGTTAAAATAGGCGATATACTGTACAAGCTCACAATGTGATTTACAATTTAGGCATTTAGGCATTTAGCAGACGCTCTTAATCCAGAGCGATTTACAGTAAGCAAGGTAATACATCAAATGCATAGAAATAGTAATCTAGGATCATACTGTATGTAAACCAAGAATCATCAGTCTAACAGCTCCCTATCCCCCCAAAAAATCTATAATCTCTACATTGAAACTATTCAAACTATAGGATGCCAGGTCAACAATGGCCTGGCATCTGTCTACATAACATGGTATCTAATTACATTTTAGCCTTTGCATAAGCCTGCAAGCCTGCAATGCCTTGCTATCTTGTATTTTTGCACATTTGCCACTGCTGCTACAGATTATCATACATGTTTTAAGAGGTTTATCATACATGTCATTCCATCTGTACTTTCATTTTATTTCTGTTATCTATAATTCTAAAAAGATATTGGTTGTGTTAGCACAGTCTCTGTAGAAACAGCCCCAAACATTTCACTGCTTGTACCTGTATTGAGTAAGTGACAAATAAATCCCTATTGATTCTTGTTCAGATTAGTTCCAGAGTTCTCTTTGAAAATGTCACACATTTTGAAATGGCTCCACATCCATTACCTGATAGAAGAGAGTTTCAGATTTTCATGGAACTTGGTAGAAATGATCTCTAGGCTGCCCTATAAAAATGGCTCAAGGTCACAATCATAGTCACAGTCAATGTTACATCAGTCATATCTCAGGAACGGAGAGAGACACAGAACGAGATGTTGGTGTGTGCCTTATAATGGTATTGAAATTTTATACTGATGTCAAACTGGGAAACTGAAATAGTAGCAAGGCTTGTCCATAGCCATGTCTGTTTTGTGGGAGTATCCACACATATCTATCAATAACTGGTCAACGCAACAGTACTGTATACACAGAAGATGCTTTAAAACTTCCTGATGATATTCTGTGGCACTTCCTGGGACTTGCATCCTCTTCCAAAAAGCCAATGAGTAGGTTTGATTTATTATGGAGTCATAAGGAGGTGACATCAATAGAACTTTTTGAAAGGTATTTTATTTAATTTGATAGGTGAAGTCACAGCAGTAGATTGGCTAATTTCAGCATGCAACCAAGTGTAAAATGTAGCATTACGACGCCATCAAGGCCTGCCAAAATACATTTTTGACGACAAAATCAACTGTAGATTTAGTCGACTAAAATCGTATTATATTTAGTCGACTAAAACTACACTAAAACAAACATTTAAGGTGAATAAAATATGACTAAAACTAAATTAAATGTTATTCAAAAGACTATGACTAAAACGAAATAAAAACAACAACAGGTAACCTCAGTCTGTGATATTAATCTTTTTTTGTGTTAAATTGTGACTGTAGCCTGAATGATCAGCGGCCAATTGTAAGCAAGAACAGATTGTTATAATTGTAAGTAAGTAATAGTAAGTGCCACGGCAAATAGCTGTCTCATGTCTGGCTTAGCGGAGAGTGTGGCGTTGTAGAGGGGGTCTCCCTGAACGCGTGCGTATGTCACAAGTGCCGCCACAAATAGCTGTCGCGTGTCCAGCGCCCAATTTGTGAAGTCTATGCACTAAAAATGGCTGTTTTCTGACCCCTGACCTCACTGGACGGCCCCGCCATTTTTCCAAATACACCTGTCTGGCTTAGCGGAGAGTGTGGCGTTGTAGAGGGGGTCTCCCTGAACGCGTGCGTATGTCACAAGTGCCGCCACAAATAGCTGTCTCGTGTCCAGCGCCCAATTTGTGAAGTCTATGCACTAAAAATGGCTGTTTTCTGACCCCTGACCTCACTGGACGGCCCCGCCATTTTTCCAAATACACCTGTCTGGCTTAGCGGAGAGTGTGGCGTTGTAGAGGGGGTCTCCCTGAACGCGTGCGTATGTCACAAGTGCCGCCACAAATAGCTGTCTCGTGTCCAGCGCCCAATTTGTGAAGTCTATGCACTAAAAATGGCTGTTTTCTGACCCCTGACCTCACTGGACGGCCCCGCCATTTTTCCAAATACACCTGTCTGGCTTAGCGGAGAGTGTGGCGTTGTAGAGGGGGTCTCCCTGAACGCGTGCGTATGTCACAAGTGCCGCCACAAATAGCTGTCTCGTGTCCAGCGCCCAATTTGTGAAGTCTATGCACTAAAAATGGCTGTTTTCTGACCCCTGACCTCACTGGACGGCCCCGCCATTTTTCCAAATACACCTGTCTGGCTTAGCGGAGAGTGTGGCGTTGTAGAGGGGGTCTCCCTGAACGCGTGCGTATGTCACAAGTGCCGCCACAAATAGCTGTCTCGTGTCCAGCGCCCAATTTGTGAAGTCTATGCACTAAAAATGGCTGTTTTCTGACCCCTGACCTCACTGGACGGCCCCGCCATTTTTCCAAATACACCTGTCTGGCTTAGCGGAGAGTGTGGCGTTGTAGAGGGGGTCTCCCTGAACGCGTGCGTATGTCACAAGTGCCGCCACAAATAGCTGTCTCGTGTCCAGCGCCCAATTTGTGAAGTCTATGCACTAAAAATGGCTGTTTTCTGACCCCTGACCTCACTGGACGGCCCCGCCATTTTTCCAAATACACCTGTCTGGCTTAGCGGAGAGTGTGGCGTTGTAGAGGGGGTCTCCCTGAACGCGTGCGTATGTCACAAGTGCCGCCACAAATAGCTGTCTCGTGTCCAGCGCCCAATTTGTGAAGTCTATGCACTAAAAATGGCTGTTTTCTGACCCCTGACCTCACTGGACGGCCCCGCCATTTTTCCAAATACACCTGTCTGGCTTAGCGGAGAGTGTGGCGTTGTAGAGGGGGTCTCCCTGAACGCGTGCGTATGTCACAAGTGCCGCCACAAATAGCTGTCTCGTGTCCAGCGCCCAATTTGTGAAGTCTATGCACTAAAAATGGCTGTTTTCTGACCCCTGACCTCACTGGACGGCCCCGCCATTTTTCCAAATACACCTGTCTGGCTTAGCGGAGAGTGTGGCGTTGTAGAGGGGGTCTCCCTGAACGCGTGCGTATGTCACAAGTGCCGCCACAAATAGCTGTCTCGTGTCCAGCGCCCAATTTGTGAAGTCTATGCACTAAAAATGGCTGTTTTCTGACCCCTGACCTCACTGGACGGCCCCGCCATTTTTCCAAATACACCTGTCTGGCTTAGCGGAGAGTGTGGCGTTGTAGAGGGGGTCTCCCTGAACGCGTGCGTATGTCACAAGTGCCGCCACAAATAGCTGTCTCGTGTCCAGCGCCCAATTTGTGAAGTCTATGCACTAAAAATGGCTGTTTTCTGACCCCTGACCTCACTGGACGGCCCCGCCATTTTTCCAAATACACCTGTCTGGCTTAGCGGAGAGTGTGGCGTTGTAGAGGGGGTCTCCCTGAACGCGTGCGTATGTCACAAGTGCCGCCACAAATAGCTGTCTCGTGTCCAGCGCCCAATTTGTGAAGTCTATGCACTAAAAATGGCTGTTTTCTGACCCCTGACCTCACTGGACGGCCCCGCCATTTTTCCAAATACACCTGTCTGGCTTAGCGGAGAGTGTGGCGTTGTAGAGGGGGTCTCCCTGAACGCGTGCGTATGTCACAAGTGCCGCCACAAATAGCTGTCTCGTGTCCAGCGCCCAATTTGTGAAGTCTATGCACTAAAAATGGCTGTTTTCTGACCCCTGACCTCACTGGACGGCCCGCCATTTTTCCAAATACACCTGTCTGGCTTAGCGGAGAGTGTGGCGTTGTAGAGGGGGTCTCCCTGAACGCGTGCGTATGTCACAAGTGCCGCCACAAATAGCTGTCTCGTGTCCAGCGCCCAATTTGTGAAGTCTATGCACTAAAAATGGCTGTTTTCTGCCCCCTGACCTCACTGGACGGCCCGCCACTTTTCCAAATACACCTGTCTGGCTTAGCGGAGAGTGTGGCGTTGTAGAGGGGGTCTCCCTGAACGCGTGCGTATGTCACAAGTGCTGCCACAAATAGCTGTCTCGTGTCCAGCGCCCAATTTGTGAAGTCTATGCACTAAAAATGGCTGTTTTCTGACCCCTGACCTCACTGGACGGCCCACCATTTTTCCAAATACACCTGTCTGGCTTAGCGGAGAGTGTGGCGTTGTAGAGGGGGTCTCCCTGAACGTGTGCGTATGTCAAAAGTGCTGGCGCCAACAGCCGTCTCCTGTCCAGTGTCCAGTATTGTCTGAAATTGGCACTTTTCTTACGTCAGGCCGCACTGGGCGGCCTGCCACTTTCTTTTTTTTTTACAAATTATCTCTCAAATGTTCACCAATATTCTCTACTGGTCTGTATCCATTTTCTATCAAGTTTAGGGGCGCTCAGTTATGGAGAAGTACACACACACACACACACACACACAAACACACACACACACACACACACACACACACACACACACACACACACACACACACACACACACACACACTAAAAATGTACTAATATTTCTCTATCTTTTTTTATGCTGTGTTTCCATGTTGTATATATGTTGTTAAATAATATAAATTTGTAATATTTTTTTTCTGATTACTTTTGTATTTGTATTGTATTTTAGTTTTTAAATACGTGAGATCAACTTTATAAACCCCAAATTCTTCTCTTTTTTTTTATCTCGCTTGCACTATCTACTATTATTATTTGTAGCATATTTTGTGGTCTCTTTTATCATTGTTTATTTGCTTCTGCAATAAACAATATTATATCATCATCATTTTCCAAGAGTGACCTGGCCTAGAGTCATCATTATTACAACAATGGACAAACAATACAAAAACAATACATATATGTAACACACACAAATCAATATCCAGTTAAAGTGCAAAACAGTGCTAAGTGCACATTTAATGGGGGTCAATAGCCAATTTCAAACTGGAACAACCTGGCACTTAGAAGTGATCTAGTATAAGCCATTTAAAAAGACATAATGTACATCATAAATGTATTTTTTAAATACAATTGTGTCTTTCTTTTTTAAACTTGCCACTTAGAAGTGTTTTAGTATGAGCCATTTAAAAGGCATACATCATAAATGTATTTTTAAATTAGATTTGTGTCTTTTAAAAAACATAAAAAATTCACGCTCTTATTTTGAAGGCAACCGGAACCCTTATTTCTGCTAGCTCGAAAACCGGAAGTCCAATTTCTGCTGACGGAACGGAGCTGTGCGTCTGCTAGTGCAGGGAGCCTGCAGCGGACACGCGCACACACACACACACACACACACACACACACACACACACACACACACACACACACACACACACACACACACACACACACACACACACACACACACACACACACACACACACACACACATAGACAGTGTCTACCGTGTGGGGATGGCCGGTCTGCATGCTCACAACCTCTGGGCTTGTGGATCGGCTATTTCCCCACTAGGCTTGAAATGCTATGTGGTGTGTGGACTATTAGTCAATTTAGTTAGTTGGGCGGTACAAATAATAAATATCACTTTGTTTTTTGGGCTTGTTTTCATAGACCTGGTTGCTTATTTCTCTTTCACAATCTGGCGTTCTTAGGAATTTGCAGTCTCACGTGATCGCTAGAGCAGAGGGTCTCAACATGTGGGTTGGGACCTCAACACCTCGTTGTGAACTTGTAGATAGATATACTTTATTGTCCTTGCGGAAATTCATTTTGTACGAAGCAGCCATCAAAGTACAAAAACATCACAAAACATAACATAAATACACACACAATACATAGACAGAGTAAACAGTAGAAAAGGCTACCAGGGCATCACATTACATTGTATGCACACTTGCACAGAACTGAGATGGGGCCTGTTTGTTCAGGAGTCCTATACTTGTAGGGACAAATGATCTTGAAGCCCTAGCCTGCAACATTAGCACTGTGTACCTGCTATTTTCACGATATTTATCTGTGGAACCGAGTCAAACTAAATGGGGTCACCAGTTCAAATATGATTATTTTGGGGGGTCACAGCCTGAAAAGGTTGAGAACCACTGCATAGATTATTGAATCAGGTTTGTGAAGAGAGACATGTCACTGTGTGAGAGAGAGACAGACAGAGAGACATGTCACTGTGTGAGAGAGAGAGAGACAGACAGAGAGACAGACAGAGGGGAGGAAGAGAGGAAGAAGAAGAAGGAGAAGAGAGGGCTAGCTTGTAGATCTGCTATTTTCACAATATGTATCTGTGGAACCAGTCAAACAAAATGGGGGTCCCCAGTTCAAATATGATTATTTTGGGGGGTCATGCCATGACATCCCTTATTATTATTTATTTATTTTCACAAATTGTCGTAAATGGCATAAAAGAAAAAAAAAAGCTGATCTACAAGCTCAGTAAAAGCTTGTAGATCTGCTATTTGTTGCTATGAATACAGATGTGGCTTGAGATTTTGACTTGCCCATTGGTGTGGCTTGGGCACAAAAGGTTTGAAAACCACTGCAGTATAGAATATAAGACTGGAAAATAAGTGTTCTCATGAAGCCCTCGATGATCAATGTATTGATGTTGCACTTTGAACTTTGAATTATTATTTGAATTGAGCTGAAATAACTTGCACTTTGTAGTGAAACAGAGCCATAAATATACAATCAATAGCATTTTATTTTTTTATAAACACGTATTGTTTACATGCCTGATGTCAATGAAGGTGCAAAATAAATGTCAAATCGCTTTTTAAATCATTTTTATGCCTCTAAAGTATTTTCTGGAGTCGGGACTGGTGAGGACAGTGAGGCCTCCAAACCTATATACAGTAGTGTGTTCTATGGAGTTATGTACAACCTGGGTTAACCTATATACAGTAGTGTGTTCTATGGAGTTATGTACAACCTGGGTTAACCTATATACAGTAGTGTGTTCTATGGAGTTATGTACAACCTGGTTAACCTATACACAGTAGTGTGTTCTATGGAGTTATGTACAACCTGGTTAACCTATATACAGTAGTGTGTTCTATGGAGTTATGTACAACCTAGGTTAACCTATATACAGTAGTGTGTTCTATGGAGTTATGTACAACCTGGTTAACCTATACACAGTAGTGTGTTCTATGGAGTTATGTACAACCTGGTTAACCTATATACAGTAGTGTGTTCTATGGAGTTATGTACAACCTAGGTTAACCTATATACAGTAGTGTGTTCTATGGAGTTATGTACAACCTGGTTAACCTATATACAGTAGTGTGTTCTATGGAGTTATGTACAACCTGGGTTAACCTATATACAGTAGTGTGTTCTATGGAGTTATGTACAACCTGGGTTAACCTATATACAGTAGTGTGTTCTATGGAGTTATGTACAACCTGGGTTAACCTATATACAGTAGTGTGTTCTATGGAGTTATGTACAACCTGGGTTAACCTATATACAGTAGTGTGTTCTATGGAGTTATGTACAACCTGGGTTAACCTATATACAGTAGTGTGTTCTATGGAGTTATGTACAGCCTGGGTTAAGCATAGAAACCTTTGCACAGTGAAGGTGATTCTTCATGCTGTGGATTTATTTGGGCCACCGGGAGATCTGAGATTTAACCCTCCCAACACACACCAGCCTTCATCCATTAATGTTTATGCATTAATGCATCAATCACTCCATTAACGTTCAGATTATGAGATTATCTCTCATTAGGGGTTAAATAAATTAATATACAAACGTATTCCATTCATGGCATTCATACGGAATACATGAAAGACACAGTTGGGCTTGCAAGTAGGTGTGTGTGTGTGTGTGTGTGTGTGTGTGTGTGTGTGTGTGTGTGTGTGTGTGTGTGTGTGTGTGTGTGTGTGTGTGTGTGTGTGTGTGTGTGTGTGTGTGTGTGTGTGTGTGTGTGTGTGTGCGTGCGTGCGTTAGGGCTGCAACTAACGATTAATTTCATTCGGTCGATTATCTTAACGATTAATCGGATTATCGCACTTATTTAGCAATTACCTTATAATTTTGATTTTAGGTTGTTTTAGGCATGTTCTATCTAACAATAAAGACAATACAGATGAATAATTAATTACATGTACAAGTGCATGTTATACAATTTTGCTGCTAATTAGGCTACTACCTAATTTTAAACCATTTTTTTTTAAATTGTAAACCATTTTGCCCTTCTGGGACACTAATAATTCAATTCAATTCAATTTTATTAAAGTGTCAAATCACAACAAGTTGTCTCAAGACACTTTACATGTAGAGCAGAGACCAGACAGTTCCATCCTGAACAAGACATTTTGCGACAGTGGCAACGAAAAACTCCCTCTTAACTGGAGGAAACGTCAGACAGACCCTAGGCTCTAGGGTGACGGCCTTCTGCCTCGACCGTGTCGGGGGAAAGAGGAGAGAGAGAGGGAGAGAGAGAGAGAGAGAGAGAGAGAGAGAGAGAGAGAGAGAGAGAGAGAGAGAGAGAGAGAGAGAGAGAGAGAGAGAGAGAGAGAGAGAGAGAGAGAGAGAGAGAGAGAGAGAGAGAGAGAGAGAGAGAGAGAGAGAGAGAGAGAGAGAGAGAGAGAGAGAGAGAGAGAGAGAGAGAGAGAGAGAGACAGAAAGAGATACAGTGCAAGTAGTAACATACTACATACGTAGTAAATAAAGACCTTGAACCTTGAACCCATAAAATACATAAATACATACCAAAATAAATAAAAGCCACCTTATGGTAGCTTTTCTCTTCTTCTGACTGCTTGATTTGATTAAAAAAACATATTTTAGGCTAAAGGGTAACAGTACTCTTTTAAATGAATACAGGATAGCTGGGAACTAACCCTAACCCTAACCCTTGATGTAACATAGCCTATTTTATTCAAAATATTTTAAAAAAATATTAGAAAAACGGTCTTAAGTAATGTAAAGTATACACAGTGGTGAAAGTGGTTGACATTTCTTGCCGGAACTGACGCGCGCGTGCATGGGTCCCGTGCGCGCGCGCGCGATTTTTTTTCGGTTTCGGGTCGAAAAATGTGCGGGTTTGGGTGGGTTTTGGTACTTTTTTTCCTTTACTTTATTTCGGTTTTAGGTTTAGGGTTAGGGTTAGGGTTACGTTATTTAATTTTCGTTCTCATAAATAAATCCCGTCCCTGGGCCCACCCATGGCTGCACCCCTGATACACATGATGAAAACAGAGCTATATTGTCCAACTTGACCATACTGTACAATAAGTACATTTTCAAAAAGCCAAAGTTTAAATAGGGCTGAAGTGGTTTATGTATGTTTTGTCATGATAATTAAAATCCACAAAGTAACTAGTAGTATTAAACTAAAGTTTTCAAATAATTTAGGTGGAGTAAAAGTATAATATTTGCCTATGAGATGTATTGGAATAGAAATAAAAATATTGCAAATTGGAAATACTCCAGTCAAGTAAAATTACCTTAAAATTATACTGAAGTACAGTATTTGAGTACATGTACTTAGTTACTTTCCACCACTATCAGCATAGGGAGGTTTCCTGTTAGTAAACATGAGAGGAATATGACCGCGCAGCTGCGGGGGGAAGCCTATGGGTGCGTTTGGAAATTACGCACCGGAGCACACTCGCCTATTAGTTTGTATTGGCCAGTGCGCTCACTGCCGCTCAGGGCTGTATTTTCGAACGCGCCTTCACCCGGGCATGCGCAGATTGCGCATTCTGCTCTGTGATGACGTCGCGCGGAAATCCGTCTATTAGATAAGATGAATTACTCACCTTCTGAAAAGATGAAAGAAAACACACTTTTGTTCCATAGCCCCACATTGTCTTGGTTTCAGAGATCATGGTTGTAAATATGTCGAACTTTTGCCACAAAGTCTTTATATTCCATAATGTCCCAGGACCCACGTCCGTGTTATTTACATTTTGACGATGCACGTTAGTCAAGTGGAGCTGTGTTCCGTGAGCAGAAAGCTGTCAAGTGGCCTCCAGAAAATAAATCTGGTTTCCTTTCAAAACGATGTGCATTTCAGAATAAGAGGTTTTTTAAAACTCTATCCTTGTAATGTTACAATTCAACACACGTTTTATTTTGAAATCATACTACTGGAAGTAGAAGTACCCAGGTAGCCTAGTTGAAACTACTTAACTTCACGCGAAAGCAGCTGTTTATGCGGAACGGGGGGAGAAAAAAAAAAAGAAGTCAGAGACAAACAGTGGGGGGAAATCACGGATCTGTGAGAGTGTCCCGTCGTACACACAAATTAATGAATGGTTGTGACGCCCTGTATGTTAATCTGACGTTAGTAGATTATGTTTTATTCTTGAACATGGCCATGGGTCTGTGGCAGGTTATTTAATATGGGATTTTCACAGCTGCCTTTGACTTTTTCTTAACGGAACGGCGTTCCGGGACCTAATCTTTTACCGGAACGCCGTTCCGGACAGTGCCGGCCCACTTTCAGTATACATGATGTGAACATGCACGGTCAGTGTTGTGCCTGAACGCGTTCAATGAACGATCGTTCATGAACTCGTTCATATTTTGGGCGAACGTGAACTGAACGTACTGTATATCCGCTAGATGAACGTTATCGTGAACGCGTTCATTCTGGCGTTTGTGAACGGCGTTCTCTCACTGTTTAACTTCGTTCAAGAGTGTCCCAAATTTCCAAGGTTACATCGGTTTGTCATGTTGTATTTCATCCTATTCTGTGTTTCCGAGGCGTCTTGAACGCACCATCAGCCAAAAAAGAGAAAAGCAAGGCGGTGTCTAAACATTCATCTGCGCAGCGCGGAGCCCGACTCCGAGTGAACAGTCTCATTGCAGCGACAGCTAGTGAGCAGCACAGACAGTTAAAGGGGAAATCCACCCATTTTCAATATTTAACATTGGGTTTAACATTGCAAATTACAACATGATGAGTCATCATGTTGTAATTTGCAATGTTAAACCCACAATCAATCCTCCATTTCAAGGCAACACAGAAAGGGGGGAACTTTTTTCTTATTTCCACACAACTTCTTTATGCTATATTAATGACATAGTTAAATATTGAAAATGGGTGGATTTCCCCTTTAAGGCCACTCGGCCAGGGCGAAGAGCTGACACTTTATCCGCTCTGCGAAGCTCATTTCCCGGCCACAAGCATTTGGAAGTTGACTTGTGTCTCTTCCAAAGTATTGGTGTTGTTTCCTTGGCTTCACTGCCGACAAAATTAACTTGAAGCTGGGCTGAATTAATAAACACCGCGGAACGGCGAGATGAGTTTGGGATGTCACAACAACATGTCCGTGGCTGATGCGTCGTAGCACAGTAGCCTACAGCCGACTTTAGGACGGTAGCCCCGGCCCCCGAACCTCTGAATGAACGTATTGTAGTCTGGACGTCCGACCCGACTTTATTTTGGGATTAAAAGTGGACTTCTGCACCTGGCTTTTGATGTTAACAGTGTCATACACTCACTTTGACAAGCCCCCAGCCCCCCCCCCCCCCCCCAAGATTAATGAAAATCTTTAGAAAATAGTAGATCTACAAGCTCACTGTGTTGCACCGTGACCTGTTGTGAGCTTGTAGATCGGCTATTTTCCAATATCCAAAACTTAAATAGGGCTGAAGTGATACATGTATTTGTAAAATCTACTAAGTTAAAGTAACTAGTAACTCAAGTTTTCAAATAATTAAAAATAAGTACAATATTTGCCTCTGAGATGTAGAGTAGAAGTAAGTAAGTACTGAAAACTGCTAATACTCTAGTAAAGTAAAAGTACCTCAAAATTGTACTTAAGTACAGTACTTGAATAAATGTGCTTAGTTACTTTACACCACTGGAAATAATAAATATAGGGTGCTTTGTGTATGTACACCAGAGAGGATATAATGTATAAGAACATTAAATAAATAACATTGGTTTTATAATGTATTGGATAAATAATAAAAGTATAGTAATAATAATAAATAATATATTTGGATGCATCCTGCTCCATATACAATACAATGCACTGCTTTTCAGTTCATCATTCAAGTTTGAGACAATAAAAAATATGCGATTAATATGCGATTAATCGCGCGATTAACTACACAAATCATGCGATTAATCACGATTAAAAATTTGAATCGCCTGACAGCACTAATATATATTGAAAAAAAGAACGAAAAAGAACTGAACTAGTTCATTTTTTGAACCATGAACTTTAGTTCAAAATTTTGAATTATGAACTGAACTTTGAACTAGTTCATTTTAAAATTTGTGAACTGAACTTTGAACTAGTTCATATTTTAAGTGAACTTTCCCAACACTGTGCACGGTACATCATTATCAGACTTAATTTTATACTTCAACTTCTTGTTTATTCCCCAAAACGACTGGATATACAGGTTTTGCAGCAATCCTCCTATAATTTGACAAACCTCTGTAGTCGTGTAGTCGCGTGTGTAGTCGACGGTGAAGCTGCCCGGTTCTCCTCACTGGCTGAAGCAATTGCTCTGATTTTGCACACAGCCATTGCCCATTACCATCTGAACTTAACTGTGAAGCCCGTTTCTCAATTTCATCAAATCTCAGCTTTTTATTAGCCATTATGTGTCAAACAATGGGAGATAAAGTTGCCAGGTTTCGCGCGAGAAACAGGCAGCAAGGTCTGTACTTTCGCCTGCGCCCTTCACCGGGGCTTGGGTGCTCATATCCCCCTACGGGTATGGTCTAGTTTGTAGTAATTGTAGAAATATTAGACCTTCATTGTCAAATGTTTAAGCATGTTCTAATCCAGGGGTCTTCAACAGGGGGTCCGGGACCCCTAGGGGGTCCTCAGAATAACTACATGGTCGTTCA
>NC_139953.1:50403385-50405885 GCF_963454915.1 Gymnoscopelus microlampas | reverse complement strand
GAGACACAGAGAGACAGACAGAGACACAGAGAGACAGACAGAGACACAGAGAGACAGGCAGAGGCACAGAGAGATAGACAGAGGCACAGAGAGACAAGCAGAGGCACAGAGAGACAGGCAGAGACACAGAGAGACAGGCAGAGGCACAGAGAGACAGGCAGAGACACAGAGAGACAGACAGAGACACAGAGAGACAGGCAGAGGCACAGAGAGACAGACAGAGACACAGAGAGACAGACAGAGACACAGAGAGACAGACAGAGACACAGAGAGACAGACAGAGACACAGAGAGACAAGCAGAGACACAGAGAGACAGACAGAGACACAGAGAGACAGGCAGAGGCACAGAGAGACAGGCAGAGGCACAGAGAGACAGGCAGAGATACAGAGAGACAGGCAGAGACACAGAGAGACAGGCAGAGGCACAGAGAGACAGGCAGAGACACAGAGAGACAGACAGAGACACAGAGAGACAGACAGAGACACAGAGAGACAGGCAGAGGCGCAGAGACACAGAGAGACAGTCAGAGGCACAGAGAGACAGGCAGAGACACAGAGAGACAGACAGAGACACACAGAGAGACAGGCAGAGACCACAGCAAGACAGGCAGAGGCACAGAGAGACAGGCAGAGACACAGAGAGACAGAAAGACAGACAGAGAGACAGGCAGATAGACAGAAAGACAGACAGACAGAGAGACAGAAAGACAGGCAGAGAGACAGAAAGACAGACAGAGAGACAGAAAGACAGACAGACAGACAGAGAGACAGACAGAAAGACAGACAGACAGACAGAGAGACAGGCAGAGGCACAGAGAGACAGAAAGACAGACAGAGAGACAGAAAGACAGACAGACAGGCAGAGGCACAGAGAGACAGGCAGAGGCACAGAGAGACAGAAAGACAGACAGAGAGACAGGCAGAGGCACAGAGAGACAGAAAGACAGACATAGAGACAGGCAGAGACACAGAGAGACAGGCAGAGACACTGAGACACAGAGAGACAGACAGAGAGACAAGCAGAGACACAGAGAGACAGACAGAGAGACAAACAGAGACACAGACAGACAGACAGACAGACAGACAGACAGACAGACAGACAGACAGAGACACAGAGAGACAGACAGAGACACAGAGACTTGTTCCCACGAAGCCGAGGAAGAAATGCCACTTGAATTTTTATAAATCAGCCTGATGGTGGCGCTATAACAGGCCGATTTGTGTTTTTACCTATAACTGCACCAATCAGTGTAAAACTTTGTATGCACACTCCCTAGAGAGCAAGGAAAAACCTTTGCCCTGCATTTTTCACATCTGCCTTTTATAGCGCCACCAGGAGGCCGATTTTTGCAACACTTTTCTTTTTTATGTTACTCCTACAAATGTTGTCCAAACATCATGCAAATCAGTACACATTATCTCTGTAGTCAAGAGACCAAGACGCTTCCGTCAGATTTTTCATATTCCATCCTGATTGGTGAATTCTGAACATTGCTGGCCCACAATAACCTACCTGACCTGGTGGAGACCTGTGCTCCGAGGAGCACTTTTTCTAGTTATATATCTCAGTCCCCACTTTTTTCTTTTTTGGGGAGGGTGCTCTGTGAACCACCAGAGGGCCTCACGTTCCACAGGTTGAGAACCACTGATATATAACATTAATATTTAAAAAAGAAAGGTCAAGAGATTTTATCTTTTATCTTTAAAAAATCGTTGTCACTGTTTATACTAAATAAATGAAACTGTTTAGTGTTTATAAAACTAACTGCGTGTACAACTAATGAAGTAACTACAACTAGTTTAGTTCAATGAAATACAATTAAAAACAAGACTTTAGGAAAAAAATGTAATGTTTACAAAACTAACTAAAACATATATTATAATATTAATTTTAAGAAAAATAGCAGATCTACAAGCTCACAGTGCATCGCGATGTAACAATTTGTGAATGTTTCTATATACATATCTTTATATTTAGTATATCTAAGTAAAAGTATAACATATTTAGTGATTACAACAAGGTAAAGACAACACTTATGCCACATCATGATATTGTATTTTCCCAAATCCCTGATTTATTTTTTTGTTCCCGTCTTTCAGAGAAGTCCTTCCATCCAGTGTTTCTCCCATCGTGATCACAGACCACACAACCAATGAATACAGGTATGTAAGTCTCACAGACCACACAACCAATGAATACAGGTATGTAAGTCTCACAGAACAACCAATGAATACAGGTTTGTAAGTCTCACAGACCACACAACCAATGAATACAGGTATATAAGTCTCACAGAACAACCAATGAATACAGGTATGTAAGTCTCACAGACCAACCAATGAATACAGGTATGTAAGTCTCACAGAACACACAACCAATGAATACAGGTATGTAAGTCTCACAGAACAACCAATGAATACAGGTATGTAAGTCTTACAGACCACAACCAATGAATACAGGTATGTAAGTCTCACAGAACAACCAATGAATACAGGTATGTA
>NC_139953.1:50375885-50400885 GCF_963454915.1 Gymnoscopelus microlampas | reverse complement strand
GACACATAGACACTTCTCTATAACTTACTGTACAGTGTTATGACACAGAGACACTTCTCTATAACTTACTGTACAGTGTTATGACACAGAGACACTTCTCTATAACTTACTGTACAGTGACATGACACATAGACACTTCTCTATAACTCACTGTACAGTGACATGACACAGAGACACTTCTCTATAACTCACTGTACAGTGACATGACACATAGACACTTCTCTATAACTTACTGTACAGTGACATGACACATAGACACTTCTCTATAACTTACTGTACAGTGACATGACACATAGACACTTCTCTATAACTTACTGTACAGTGACATGACACATAGACACTTCTCTATAACTTACTGTACAGTGACATGACACATAGACACTTCTCTATAACTTACTGTACAGTGACATGACACAGAGACACTTCTCTATAACTCACTGTACAGTGACATGACACATAGACACTTCTCTATAACTTACTGTACAGTGTTATGACACAGAGACACTTCTCTATAACTTACTGTACAGTGACATGACACAGAGAGACTTGCAACATTTTGCTAATCAGACAGAGAAATGATGCAGAAAAACACCTGGATTATTGGTTTGGTAAACATAAAATAAATAGCCTACATAAATGAAGGAATGACAAGTGAAAATATATGTCATCACCAGTCAGTCAGTTTGATCGGCAAATTTACATCTACCGAGCTCAAGGATGTCATATCCAAACTCAAACAAGGCAAGGCACCAGGCCCCGACAACATCCATCCAGAGTTTGTGATCCACCAGAGCGAAACAACATCCGCCTGGCTGTGCGCATTCCTCTCGGCGTGCCTCCGAAAGTCCAAACTCCCAAGGACATGGAGACGGGCGGCTGTCATAGCCCTGTTGAAACCCAACAAACCCCCGGATGACCCCATGGCCTACAGGCCAATCTCGCTGCTCTGCGTCCCTTTTAAAATCTTGGAGAGGATGATCCACAGCCGCATTGAACCTGTAGTAGACCCACAGCTTCCGAGGGAACAGGCTGGTTTCCGTCGGGGCAGGTCAACGGTGGACCAAGTAACCCTGCTCACGCAAGACCTTGAGGAAAGCTTCCAGGCCAAAGCAAAAGCAGGGGTTGTCCTACTGGACCTGACCGCCGCCTATGACACCGTGTGGCACCGCGGACTCCACTTGAAGATGTTGAGAACCATCCCGGACCGTCATATGGTCAATTTCATCATGGAGATGCTGTCAAACCGCAGCTTCATCCTCCAGACCAGTGACGGCCAGCGTAGCAGGCTCGTTGTGGCGGGGTGCCACAAGGGTCTGTTCTTTCACCAATGCTCTTCAATATATACATCCTTGACCTACCTGCAACAACATCCAGAAGGTACGGGTACGCAGACGACCTAGCCATCATGCTGCAACAACCAACATGGAAGGCGGTGGAAGAGGGCCTAAACCAGGACATGGGCATCTTGGCTGCCTACCTTCGCAGCTGGCGCCTGCAGCTCAGCATTGGGAAGACGGTGTCCGCAGCATTCCACCTCTGCAACAAGGAAGCGACAAGGGAGTTGGAGATTTCCGTGAACAGCAACCCCCTGGAGTTCCAACAGGCCCCAAAGTACCTTGGCGTACGCCTGGACAGGACTCCGTCATATAAACAACACCTCGAGGAAGTGAGGGCCAAAGTAACCTCAAGGGTCTCACTCATCCGTCGCCTCGCTGGTATGACCTGGGGTGCCTCCGCAAAGGTATTACGTATCTCCACACAAGCCCTCGTCTTTTCTGCTGCCGAGTACTGTGCCCCAACATGGAGCAGAAGCCCACACACCAAGAAGGTGGATGCGGCCATTAACAACGCCCTGAGGATCATAACTGGCTGCCTGAAACCCACCCCTGTGGTCTACCTGCCAGTCCTAGCAGGAATTGCGCCAGCCAGCCTACGGCGAGAGGCTGCCACCCTCGCCCTAGCAAGGAAAGCCCAGGAACACGATTGGCACCTCCTCCATGACACCACAACCATGGCAACACCTCCAAGCAGACTCAAGTCCCGCCACCCATACAACTTGGCGGCCCAAGAGATGCTCACTTCCATCCCGGAGGACCTGTCAACTAAAGCCTGGCTGGCGGCGGCATGGAAGCAGGAGTGGGAGTCGGCAGGACAGACACGCATACACCACCATATCCGGGACCCTGGAGATGGCGCTGAAGGAGAAGACCTACCTCGCCAGCAATGGACCCTCCTGAACCCCCTACGCACCGGGGTTGGCTGCTTCAAAGCACCCATAAAGAAGTGGGGCCTAACAGACAGTGCAGCATGTGAGTGCGGGGAGCCTGAGCAGACAGCAGTGTGTGTGTGTGTGTGTGTGTGTGTGTGTGTGTGTGTGTGTGTGTGTGTGTGTGTGTGTGTGTGTGTGTGTGTGCCGTTCCATACAGTAGTGATCCAGATAAATATCGTTTGAAAACGGTCGGGCGGCCCAGACCGTCCTATGAGCAACTGGGGAGGGTTCAGATTGGATCTATGAACCCTCACACTAGACCATATTTATGCCCGAGATTCGACCCCGATCTAGGCTGGGGTAGACACGCCCCCCTGATACTCAGGAGGGTTGTTTCAGACCCTGATTATCTCGTAGTGTAAGGCCACCTTAACTCTACTCTCCTAACACTGCTGATTCATCCTGCCTTATTGTCTATGTCTTCAGCCTATCACAATTCTTGGTAATTTTTAATTCTTGGTAATTCTTGGTACTAAAATATAATTTCTGCTTACATCAAAAAGTTGACTTAAAAGCACTTCCTGCCGAAGTCATTTTGGAATGTAACAAGCGGCCAAATTGGCCAAAAAATAACTTAGGCAATTATGCTATGAGGCTAACGTGGAAACATGACACCTCATGAAGTCAATAGATGGGGTGTAACGTATTTACACATTTAGGTTCAGAACGTAATTCAGTTTTAAATCGTTTATTTTTTTCTGGTAAGGTACGGGGAAAATGATAATACAATAACAAAATCCCACAGCAAACCAAATTCTGTGCATATAATGTATGCATATATGCATATATGTAGGTTTAAACTGGTTACACCCGTTTAGCTAATGTTGTTGAATGTTTTCAAAACATCTTAGGGGAAAAAAAACATGACTTATAAATACATTTTAATTTGGCGTACTTGACATGAAAAGGTTTGAGAACAACTGGTCTAGAACAGCTGTGACAGCTGGGTAGTCACAGTCTTTACAGATTGTTTGATATGGAACTCAACACCTATCAGCAAAGCTTGGAAAGAAATAATGGATCATATTTTAGAGGGAAATAGTATCTACATCATGATATTATTTACAGCATCACTGCACACATTTTACTATTGTTACAGTGTGACTGTGTAGGGCATATCTTCAACCTTACATTCCCAGTGTTTTTATAAAAACAAGGGAGTTAAGCCAGAGGCCTTCTCCCTTAGGGAAGTAACCAGAGAAGAAGTGTTAGAAAAGCTAAAAACTCTAAATCCTACAAAAGCAACAGGTCACGATAACATCCCAGCCAGATATCTACGAGACGCAGCAGAAGTCATCACTTCCTGCATAACCCACATAATAAATGTATCCATCAACCAAGGTCACTTCCCACAGGAATTCAAATCGGCGACAATAATCCCACTGTATAAAAAGGGAAGCAAATTACAACCAGGTAACTACCGCCCTGTTTCCATCCTATGCACACTATCAAAGATAATAGAGAGACTTGTACATGAACAGATAGAACATTATACAACATCACATAAGTTATTGTACGAATTTCAATCCGGTTTCAGGAAATCACACTCAACAGACACCTGTTTACTATATCTCACAGACCATATAAAGAAAGAAGTAGACTTAGGTAAGTACTGCGGCATGGTAATGCTTGATTTGCAGAAGGCATTTGACACTGTAAATCACAGCATCCTACTGGGTAAGCTTGGGGCCTTAGGCTTCAACACCACAGCTACTAAATGGGTAAGATCTTACCTGGAAGGCAGAGAACAAGTGGTGAGAGTAAATGGCACAGTGTCCTCACCTCAACCATTAACATGCAGAGTCCCTCAAGGCAGTATTCTAGGCCCTCTCTTCTTCTTATTGTACATTAATGATATGAAGGCTGCCTGTGATTGCAATCTGTTTCTCTTTGCAGATGATTCAGCCCTCTTAGTCTCACACAAAGAGAAATCAGTAGTAGAAAAAATGCTTAGCACAGAATTATCCAAAGTCAGTATCTGGTTAGAAGACAACAGGCTGTCACTTCACTTGGGCAAAACAGAGGCAATCCTGTTTGGATCTACAGCCAAGCTAAAGAAATCTCCGGGGCTTACGGTAGTGGTTGGTAATTAAAGATAAGGAAGAAGTAACATATTTGGGATGCATACTAAATAACTCTTTATCTGGAGAGAGCATGGCTCTGAAAGTCATTATGAAAGTAAACCAGAGGATAAAATTCCTTGCTAGAATATCGCCCTTCATAGATAGAAATGTGCTAATAATACTGGCAGGGGCATTGCTACAACGCCATTTCGACTATGCATGCACATCCTGTTACTCCAACATCCCAAAGATCCTGAAAAAAAAACTCCAGACCTCGGAAAACAAATTAGTTAGACTGATCCACAAGTTACATCCCAGAACTCACCTTCTGCCAGCCCATTTCAACAGCCTCAAGTGGCTCAAAGTCGGGGAAAGAGTAATACAAATAAAAATGTGTATGGTCCACAGGATTATAAACAATGCTGCACCGAAGTACCTAGATGAATATTTTACCAAGGTCAGCACAGTACATAGGTACTCAACCAGAGGAAGCTCCACTGACTTTGTGCCTCACCGATTTAGCAGTTGCATGGGCCAAAGTTCATTCCTGTACACTGCAACAGATGCATGGAACAAACTACCCACAAACATTAAGACTACTAGCTCCATGGCTGGTTTTAAGTTCTCTCTTAAGAGATGGCTCACTACCAGTGCGACCTACCAGTGCGACGTATATGTCTACGAACCACAGACATATGTAGGTTACCACGACTACTGTTATATTTTTCATACGATGTTCAGAAGAGGGGATCTTACATTCTTGACGTGGGACCAAATCCCGTAGCTACAGCGGACGGCGAGACTCTTCATGTTTGTTCATTACTTTTATTTGTGTTGATAGATGTTACTTTTAACTCCACCGGTAACATTCCTGAGGTGTTGCTTACTGTTTTCTATGGATAATATCAGGCTATTCTATATTAATATTTAGAAGAGACCTGCTACGTATGCACATCTGTCTCTCATGCACAATCAGCAAGAGATGGAACAGCACTGCCTCCTTCTCAGATTTATGCTCATAAAGAAGTGACGTTGGTCACACATGAGCCCACGATTCTATCAAGTGTCACTAAACATTTTAATTGGTCGCACCGGTGTTATCAATTCATTTTATTCTGAACCAAACCACTAATACTGACTGCCGTTTTGACATTGTCACACCAACATGGTGACATATTGCATTTAGTTTAGTTGACTTTATTTGAAAAGCAATAACAATGCATTGACAAGTTATCAGATAGATTGAGAGCAGTTCCAGGATAAAACACAAAAAAGTACCTGGACTTATTTCCATTGTGGTCCTGAAATACACAACCAACACAGACTGGAAACATAAGTCGATAGGTCACCAATTGTTATGTGACAGCCACGATCTGTAACAGAGACTAGCTAATTGATGTATCATTGAATGTAACAAGTGGATCAGTCAGGTGAGGTAAGAAGAATAAATGCTCCTCTTCAATGTGTTGTTGTGAATGTGTTTAGTGCAACAGCTTAATATGTCTGTGTGGAAACTCTGTATTTTAGTTCCACATCCAAAATGATTATTTTTTGGCCACTAATTTGGTACGGGCGTGTGTACCGAACCACACAGCCTGTACCGAAACGGTTCGCCACGGTTACATGTATGGTTACAAACCTAATAACAATGTATGATTTGTGTCACAGATTCCAGTTCCCCGGGGCTGGGCTGTTCCAGTGCAATGTGACAGGGTTGGTGTTTGGAACGACAGGGGAAGGAGACGTCCTCCTAAGGACTGTTCAGTGGGATGATGACTCCTCAACAGGAGGGACTCCTGCAGGTCCTCTGTTTGACATCCAGTGTCCTCAGAAGTCTGTCCGCCAGCTAGTGAGACAGCTACACCTGCCACACTGTGCCATCACAACTGGTGAGGAGCTGCTCTTAGCATTGTCCATTATTGTTCAAAATCATAATAAAATTATATATATATATATATATATATATATATATATATATATATATACACACACACACACACACACACACACACACACACACACACAGTGGTATCCTAGTGGTTCCGACTCTGTACCTGACACAGTTAGAGAGAGAGAGAGAGAGAGAGAGAGAGAGAGAGAGAGAGAGAGAGATCTAACTTTGCAAGAGCTAGTTCTGATATCAAGATGCTTCCAGTCTATCTTATCCTGCAAAAGCTGCAATAAAGTCAAGCCAAATGTTCCTCTGTATGTTTCTGAAGTACATAAAATATCATACCATTCAATCCAGGTACTATTTACTCTAACTACACTGCGGGCAGTACTTGCATCACCTTCTCCCGAGGGAGTAATGTAGGCCGACAGCACCTTCGGCAAAAAAGAGTGGTTAGGACAGAGGGTGAGACTCAGTCTGTCAGGGCCCATCCACAAACACTCCTCACTCACAGAGAGTGCATGGAGCTCACTGGCCCTCTTAGTGGAGGTAATGGCCAACAGGAGCCCGCCCCGGATGAAGGTGCGTAACACCCTTCATGTAGCGGGGCAGTAAAGGGTGCTTACCCATTGGTCCCTCCGGCCCGCCAACATGACCCGCAGAGATGGCGGCAAGGTACACCTTTAGTGTAGACGCCGCCCGGCCTGCATCCTACAATGACTGCAAGAACCGCAGCACAGTCTGGACGTTACAGGTCTCTGGAACGGCATCATGTCTGACACACCGGCGGCCACGGCCACGACCAGCAGAAAGGTCGACGGCGCGGCTGGAACCCACTCCCCTGGCCACCTTGTCATTGTCTCGGAGGCTGGGCCGACAGAAGATGCCCTGCCGCAGCTGAAGACCAGTCGAGAGGCCTCTGCGGCTGCCAGGACGCCTGCGACCGCCTGGATCCCTGAGGAACTGGCCCAGCATCCGGAGGCATGAACTGCTGGAAAGTCACCATGACTTCACCCAGGTCCTTGGGGGAGTTCCATGAGGGGCTTCTAGAGGTGCAATGGTAGTGACGACTGAGACAACCAAAGGTGGCGTCGCGAGGCCACGACAGAAGCCACGGCCCGGCCATTATCCCCAAGGCCCCTGTGAGACTGCGGCCGGCATTTGTTGAAACCGAGCCAAGAATATCGCAGTGTGCACATTCCCAAGGGTTCTCATGTGCTATGTGTGCATGGTCCAACCCAAGGCAACGCATGCAGGTATCATGTGAATCCACCGTTTTAAAGCGGACACCGCTATCCAGGCAGGCAAAAACCATCGTGATACAATACTCTCTAAGCGATGTATCAACGTGAAAGGCTAGCAAAGCGTGGGGTATATTTCCCTACACCCGCCGTATATATACTATTACTCGTCCTTACGTCTAGCCTTTGGCCGTAGACAGGGAGGATATTGTGTGCTTCACAACCAAATGTACGCTATCGCTAGGTCAGACCCGTTCGCGTGGAACGCACAAGGCTAACACAAGCACACTACTGGTCAAACCACTCGCTATGGTTAGAGGGATCTCATGACGTGCAAGTTTGTGATTGAACAAGGCGGCACAGCGTAGAGGAGGACAAACCATACGTTACAACTTAGGGAAAAAACTGCAAGCCGCCTGAGCTAACTACACACAGTTTCCCACAACTTGTTACAGGATAGGCGCAGTCCCCACACCGAGACAAAACGGGAGGGTTTCAGACAAACGAAAAAACAAGGATGTTTGCATTTAATTTTGGCTTCTCATTACTGATTAACACGTTGCCCGGTCATTGAACTACAATGTTCTGTTAACCTTAGCTTGCACAAAGAAACAGACGAGTGAGAAATTCCCCCCTCAACTCCCCTAATCACTATGATTAGGCTGAATGGCCACACTACACATTAGTGTGTGTGTGTGTGTGTGTGTGTGTGTGTGTGTGTGTGTGTGTGTGTGTGTGTGTGTGTGTGTGTGTGTGTGTGTGTGTGTATACATACATACATACATACATACATACATACATACATACATGTATATTGGTTTATTATGTATAACAAAAAGACTCACGTGACCCACTTTTTTACCCTCGCTTTTAGTTGATTTAATGTTTTCTCCCCAATTGGCCTCCTGGTGGCGCTATAACAGGACGATTCACACTTTGGTCTATAACTCTTGAACCGTAGGTCATACATACATACATCAAAATTATTTTACCCTTGGATTTGTTGGATCATTACAGAACTCCTCCAAATGTCCTCCTGCGTTTTCGTTGCATAACACAGTTATTATTGTTGCTACTCCTACCAATATTACCCAAATGTGTACACATTTGTACACAAACTTTGAACACACACCCCCAGTAGACAAAGGAAGAACCTCCATTCAATGATTCCATGATGGCAATTTTATCTGCCTGGCCTGGCAGAGACCTGTGCTCTGAGGAACACTTTATCTAGTAATGGACTTAATGTATACTGAAACATGTCTCTTGTTTTGTTTGCCAGATCCTTGCATGCTGCACCCTGATGTGTACTGTGACGGCTGTGAGGGAAGCATTGTGGGGATCAGGTATAAGTGTACAGTGTGTCCTGACTATGACCTGTGCTCTGCCTGTCAGTCCACTGGACTTCACATGGAACACAGTCTGAGGTCCATCCTGCACCCATCCCAGGTCAGAATATAATCATTGCTGTTGGCAGAAACCTTGTATATGCCCCCCCCCCCCCCCCCGTAAATGAATGTCCTACTTCACATACTAGTGTCACAGCAAGGTAGCAAAAATAGCCAACCTGCAAGCTCACAACGCATCAGCATTGCAACACGTGGAAAGCTTGTAGATCTGCTATCATTGACAAGTTTTACACCCGACAGTGACAATAACAATAACCTAATGTTGAAAATAACAATGCAGTCACTGCCATTTCATCCTGTAATGTAGATGATGATGTACTTGGAACGTGCCTAGTTTCTGATGATATTTATATTTGTCCACAGATGCTAAGTAACCTGGGAGGCATGCGTTAATCCGACAGACCTTTTCTCCGACTATGTGGCATCCGCGTGCGGTTAGGGTTAGGGTGCGGGTTTGGTTCGGGTTTACTGTTTAATGTCGGAGCGATGCGCTGTCGGAGGAATGCGCTGTCGGACTAACGTACTGCACCCAAGTAACCTATGCTAGATGGTTTGTTGTTCAGACAGATGCTAGGTTTGATGTTTACCTGCTGTAGTTACTTTGTAGCACTTATTCATTTTCCTTACACTGGTAATTGTAATAAGTTACATTTAATACGTTGTAGGTATCTCTTGAAAAAGAGATAATACAGTAAATGATTGGGAATAACCTGGTGAAACTAAAGATAACATACATTAATAAAGGTGTGTCTGGGTGACATAGATTATAATACAGTTCATGGGTGGGAAGCAGGAAGGGGATTGTGTCCTTGTTGCTGCAATAGAGAGTCCTACTAGTCGGGTCACTTGTTCAGAAAGGCAGGGAATTAGATGAGATGAGAGGTGAGAATGAAACTCACATGTTAAACAGATGTAGATCGTGTTCACTTCATAGCATCCTCAATCTTCATACGCAGATCTACAATTATAATGATACCCTTTCCCTCTCTTCTTTGTCTTTAAGAAAGCAGACACGTATGCAAGATCCCAGACGGGACGTGAAGGTATGTATCTCTGATTGAATGCTTGATAATGATTGGTCAAACGCTGAATTCAGTGGTCTGTTATTTCTAGATAGTTCTTGATTATTTCTGATTGGTCAATTTTATCACCCTGTCTTGTCTTTTGAACGGTTTGTTGTACAGACTTGTGCGTCGCGTCACTAGATTTGGTTTAGAGTCATTGTCCTTCATTGGTGTTACTAAGGTCTGCCCCCTCTTATGATTGGACGATATTTTTAAATTACCATATAGAGCGTGCCAACGCGTCATCACCACGGGGGGCGCGGCATAGTAGCGCAGACATGTTTGTTTTGGGCAATGTTAAGTCAACCTGGTTTTTACCCCTCAAAGATGTCTGCTGCTACCAAAAGACACTTGTTGACGCCCCCTTCAGGATTTTTGGCACGCTCTATTGGCCAGAAACACTTTTGACCTGCTTGTCGTAGCCACTTGTAAGTGGCATCATTGGTCTTGGTTTAGAGTCCTTCTTATTTAGCTCCACCCCCTTTGAATCCACTGTGGTGCAACTGGCTTTGTCGGGCTTTTACACAAAAAACAATTGGCTCGTGTTCTAGGAAGGGAAGCCACTTGTATGTCACTGTATGTACTCCTACGGGCTGGGGGTGGAGCCTGTCAGTTGGGAGTGTTGGGTGGGAGGAGTAGGACGAAGGCTCCCGGTGGAGGCTCCTCACTGGCAGGTAGTCAGTAGGAGATAACAGCAGTGACAACACAGTAATGTGTGTGGAGAGGAATTCATTGGCATAACGACTAAATTGGGGAGAAAAAGAGGTAAAAAAGTATTGCCTACTCTAAATTAAGAAGAAAAAAAGCGTCACTTAGCCCCTCTTCTGATTGGTCGATATTTCATAGTTTCTATCATTTGCCATAACCTTTGAACAGTTTGTCGTAGACACTTGTGAGTCGCCTCATTGGACTCGGTTTAAAGTCCTTGTCCTTCTTTGCTGTTGCTTAGCTCCGCCCCCTATTCTGATATTTCATATTTTATTTGTTTTTCCGCAACGTTTTAATAATTTGTTCTACAGAGTTATGAGTCGTCTCACTGGACTCGGTTGAAAATCCTTGTCCTTCATTAGAGTTACTTAGCTCTGCTCCCTGTTATAATTGGTCAATATTTGCCCCTAATGTGGACAGAGGTGTGAGGGCCCGGTCATTGCTGCTTGCAGCTTTAGTTATTATCATTATTATATTTTATGAAAGCATCTGACAACAGAGTCATGGATATATGCATGTTGTTAAATACAGGGATCACATGTATGTTTTTGTTTACCATCTATAATTGTTTCAAAAACCTTTCACAGGTGATGGCCTTTGTGTGGTCCACATCACAGATGAGGGGAGGAACCTCTTAGAACCACTGAAAGTGACCCAGACTCACGTGGTTGTAAATGTGACCCACCTGTCTCTTTACGGGCTCCTGTGGAGGCTTCTTAGCTACATAAAACCAACGTATGGTCAAGTTATGCTGCTCCGTCGACCACCAGGACGTCGAACACGGAAACTGAGTGTAATTCTGCTGCCGGCCAACCAGCCTATCGAAGAGGTAAAATATGTTTTGTTAGCAGACGTTAACTGTTGAGTAAAGTAACTAACATCTCAGAGAGTTTAAATCTTTAGACATATTGCACTAAAACATTACATGGATTATGATTTTGAAAATACAACCAGAGGCAAGTCTGTAGGTGTGTGAACAACAAATGTAAGACCAACGTTTATAGTATAGTATATGTGTCTGAAAAGTCCAGTTATGATAAGTTGTGTTGGTGTCATTGTAGGTGAAGAAAAAGCATGACAAGGATGAACACATTGTGACCCCCTCCAACTGTGTACTCATCCCATATCATGACTACAGGCTGCAATGTACTGAAGTACATGAAGTACAACCTGAGGTATCACACATTAAAACTGAGTTTATTATAGAGTTTGTGTGTTAAAACAGTGTGAGTCACGCAAACTGATCATGTATTTTCATTTCCACTACTACTACTACTACTACAATGTAATTGTCATTTATATTTGCAGGCTGGGGTTTATCTTCAGAACTATGGACCAAATTTCCCTCCAACATTTGAGGTGGACATGGGTTTCAATGAAGAGGTCATTCCGTTGAAATTACTGGGACCCTATAATGAAGAAGTCTGGAAGGGAAAAATTGAACTGGAAGGTAAAGGCATAATTATGCTATTGAATTATTAATACACTTTATCCTCTGCATGATAACTATCTTAGCGTTTGGATTGATGAGAAACTTAGTATAGACATGTCATAAGGATGTTGTGGTTAAATTTAGACCATTTATACATCGTTTCACATGTTCTATAGGCCTATGTTAACCCATTTAGACCTGAGGCCGATTCTAAAAACGCCTTCTAAAACCTAACCTAAGATTTCTGAAAATGTTCAAATTCTTACTAAAAAAATGTATACAACATGATGTTGCTACAGTATATGTATAGCAACAACTAATGAGACACAGAGGTGGCTCCCGGATTCAAAGGTATAACAACGTATAGGTGGCAGCAGGTCTAAATGGGTTAAGGTAAACGGACTCCATTCTAGACCATGGAGATAACATTGATAGACAGCCACCACCACCCTTAAAGATTCTTCATTAGAGATAGTTATAATACTCATCACTGTCTTCTGTATGGAAAGTTTTTTTTTAAATCTACAATGTCCTGATTAATAGCCACCACTTATTTATCTATGGTGATGGCATGTTCCAGAGACTGCTCTTGTGCCTCACATACAGGGATTCCACGTGCCCAGGTTGATTGGAGAGGCATTTTTTAATCCTTTCCCCAAATTCAATAACTGACAAATGCAGCTTATAGCTGTGTTGTCCAACACTCATGCTGTCATTTAACTTCAGGGAAATGAAACAGCGCACACAGCGCCCAGGTGATGCCAATCATATTAATGATTATAAAGACATGATCGTCATCTAAAACAAACGTTAAAGTCAGTGATACTGATGTGATGACATGCATGCATAGTGGCAACAGCAGACAAATCAAATGTGACTAATCAGTGGGACTCCATAGACTGTAATAACCAGGGTTGCACATAACAGGTGCGCATGCGTCGTCAAAATGCATGCTGCGCGGCACATCAGACGAAGGGAAGCGCTCTCACGTACCAACTCAGCCACTCTCACACAATCACGCTAAAGCACGAGTCGGCCCCATACACAGCCATTAGGCGGAGGGGGAGGGGACGCATGCTGCACGTGATTGTGTGAGTGTGGCCTCGAATCCTGACACACACAGTCAGTCGTGCGACTGGCACGCAGCACGCTGCTGGCTGTGTTACAGGCACTCGTCACCGTGATGGTGCAAAACATGCCATGAAGGTCCCAATCTGGTGGATAAAAGCAGCGCAGCACATGGCACCAACCTTGGGGGGGGGGGGGGGGGCACCAAACGGCGTGAAGAAAAAAAACCTGCGAAAAACGGCGGAACTTAGAAGCAGGGCGCTACAACATTGAAAAGCGCCGGTGAAGCGTCCTTTTTTCTCGCGCAGCACCACAGCGCAGATTAATGGACTGTGACGTCAAAGTCCACTGGCCAATCACAACACATTTCTGAGCCTAATTATTCAGAAAACCCCAGACCACAGAAAATCCACTGAATGTTCAAAGTTCTTTTTTTGAGGTCAGAAAACCTCAAAGAAAAAAAATGAAAAAATGAAAAAAAAAGAAATTTGATGTCATGAAACCTTAAAGGGTCCGAATAGCAGATGACAACTTGTGAGCAAATCATTAAACTGCTTTCAACCTGGCGTCCCTCTTTTGGGCATACAGTATAATGATTATGGAATCGTGGAAAGTTTTGAATATTTGCCGGCCCTGTTTTCCTTTTTCACATGATGATGGTTGTTGCAGCTACCTGCAGTACAAGATTTAACATTTGCTTTGTGCTATGATGAAAAAACACTATTAAACGTAACAATGTGTACTTTCTGTAATAAAATCCCAATGGTGAAATCTGTGTTTGACCCGGCAAAGGAATGGCGGATATTTAGTTCTGTATATCACAGATGTTGGTGGACATACAGTGATTGTAGTAACGGCCATGTACTTGTGTTTGAACATCTCTCCATTCAATGTGGTTTCTGTGAGCAGAGAGCTTTTGTTTTACTTGTGTGATCATTATATCACATCATTAATGCTGCTAAGTGCTCTCGCTCTCGTGCTTTCACTTCAGCCACAAAGCTAGGCAAGCACTCTTTGCTCTTTTGATCTCACCACTTAAACTCACGAAAGATAGCACTGTGGCTTACACAAAGTGCATCCTTAAGTTGTCCTTAAAGGCAATGGCACACTAATTGGTTTGTTTAATATAACCCCCAAACCACATAATAATCCAGGGCCGTATTGTGGCTAGCGCCGTTGTTGTGCCTTTGTTGTGCATTTTGTCAGCCTGTCTGCAAAGGTCAATGCATGCTTTGCGCGACAAATGTCAACTGACACGTCGCACAATGAACAACAGCTGACAAAACAAAAATGTGTCGTGGAGGATCTCCGCTGATGGTGTCATGTACCTGTGGAAGAACTAATGAATGCGGACACTTCATAAAGGGAAGAAGTAGTAAGATCCTAGATTAGACCACATTCACTTCCTTGTTTACATTTTCTGGCAATGTTGACGGTGAGTCGCATACAGGATGAATGCTCAAAACAATGTGAGACGTGTAGTGAGATGTTGTTCCACACTGGTCTCTCAAACCATAAATTAGCCCTTTAAATGTCTGTCTGTCTGTTTGTATGATGTATATTAATTGTAACTGAAAACAATGCATTATTTTCCTCCAGAATACCATCCAGACACCAGACCAAGTCAGCCAGCCGTGTCGACACCCCAACAGGAAGCAGAGCCGCTGCTTTCTGTGTCGACAGTGAAGACTCCCCTACAGGAAGCGAAGCAGCTGCTTTCTGTTCGTATCGAGTTCGTCAAACGAGTGTCGGAGGCCGTGATCAAAGGTCTGCTGGACACACTGTTGCAAGAGGAGGTTCTCAACGATGAAGAGATGGATGTGGTCAGAGCAGAGAAATGCAAAGAAGAAAAAGCACGACAACTAATCGACATGGTGAGAAAGAAAGGGAACAAAGCATCTCTGATGATGATCACTGGACTTCATCAACTAGATCCCACCCTTCACCATGAACTGGGTTTGGACAAACCTTGATTTATCATTTATAGGAACATCCTAATGTTGTCTGATGACTAGAAATCAGAGGAATGGAAAATAATCGATTCTAAGACGCATCGCGATGCGGCCGTGCACAGTTCTGAATCCATGCAGTGATGTGACATAATAGATTATAGTCTGTTAACGTTTATTGGTGATTTGTTTTATTACTTTTGGAAGGCAACGTCACATTCTACTGTCTGTGATACTTTGTTAGCTACATGCTAACGCTACCGATGTTCAGCTCCCTCAGAGAGACTGAGGCTTCAGAGACATGAAGTCATAAAGTCATAATAAGTCGGCCAGTGTTTTCAAAGCCGACATTGTATTCATCTTATTTACAATGCCTTTCTGAACGCTCACAACAGTACGCTGCAATGCGTTGTGAGAAGGTCTGCTATGGAAAGGCAACAGGCTCACTTCACATCTCATGGCCCTCAAAGGCAGCGGGTCCATTTGGTTACATTTGTACTCTCAGACGCAGAGTTAATTTAACATTGAGGTTTTTACTGTGTTGGCCTACTCTGAAGTGCCCTTGTCTTACTCAAACTGTGAATGAAAACACAAGCAACGTTGTAAAGATGTAATTTACTGCAGATGGATTTATGTTTTGTTTTTGTTTTTGTTGGTTGAGGTTGCATGGATTTACAATTCTATATTCTTTATTTGTTTTTTTATTTTCTTATCCCACAATTTTGTAACCCATTTTTCACCCAGTGCCAATTGCCTAATCTTGTAATCCTAGGCGCTTCTCTCCCTCTAACAGCCTGGGGAAAGCCCCGAACTGAGCTCATGCCTCCTTCAATGCATGAGGAGTGAGCAGGCCGCTTCTTATCACCTGACAGGGGGGAGTTTCCCCGGTAGGACGTAGCGCATGGAAGGAACGCGTTATTCCAACCAGTTCCTTTCCCCTCCGTCAGGCGCCCTGGCTGTCCAGGGGGAGGCAGTATAGACCCCTTAACAGACGACGTCACACTGATAAGAACCAGTATGCGTGCAACCAGTAAGCGCTAAATGAAACCCATTCTATCAGGTCTCGCCAGGACGTGCCACACTAGCCAACACACAAGAGGGGGTTGGGGTGTGCTGAAACTAGCGCACCCCGAAACAACAGGTTGGAAATTGATTGCGTGAAACAATCACCTGCGCATCCAGTCTCAATGTTAGTAAACAATTAATTGGTCTATAGAGACCAGGATTACTGCATGTTTTTTGTGAGGGTATTAACTACCCTAGGAGACACGGGGAGAACATGCTTACTCCACACAGAAAGGCCCTTTCACCCAATTCTCTACTCTTAAAGTCAAAAGTCAATTTTGTAGTTGCCAAGAGTTTCCCCAGTTGATACTCTGTTGTAGAATCTTTTTACCATTAGCCGTGTTATCATACATATCATACACAAACATATGTTTATAATTGTGACGTGGAAAGGGCACCATTTGAAAAGAAAATTAACAAACAAATGTGAACTCCATTGAGATGTTTTTATGTATATTAAGAGCAAATAATTTGGTGGACTTTGTGCCTTGTGACTTTCATAATGCATTGTTTTATATTGATTTTAGTATGGCCTCAATGTTGTAAATTATTTTAACGTGTTTTGTACTGAGACGTGTGTGACTTTGCAGTTTTAATAAAATGTAATTGAACTTCTACCTTTTTTTGAAATGTTTGAACTTTTTTAACATTTCTGGTTACATACTATATAATAGATCTATGTATTCATTAATAAACATTTCTTATGATGTATTCCTGTAGGCTGAAGAAGACCTAAAAAACAACAACAGTTCAACCAAAAGGCAGCCCAATCAAAATCTGTGAAATGCAGTGGTGGAAAAAGTACTCAATTGCTTTACTTAAGTAAAAGTATCACTACTACAATGTAGAAATACTCTGTCCGGAATAAAAAATGTACTTGAGGAAAAGTACAAAAGTCAAAATGTACTTAAAGTACCAAAAGTAAAAAGTACTCATTATGCAGAATGTCCCGTTTCAAGTTTTCAAATGTATAAAAATCTTTTGAAAATAGCAGATCTACAAGCTTGTAGATCTGCTATTTTCAAAAGATTTTGATATTTTTCAAAATATTTGTATAACTGCGACGCATTGTGAGCTTGTAGATCTGCTGTTTTCAAATGGCCAAAATGTACACAGAGCTGAAGTGGTTAATGTAGGTTTTGTAATAATAATCAAAATCTACAAAGTAACTAGTAACTAAAGTTTTCAAATAAATGTAGTTGAGTAAAAGTATAATATTTGCCTCATAACTACATGACATCACCGTGTGAATCAGCCTCTGAGCCACAGATCCTCTACAATGACAACAAACATGTTGTTTATGTTTCCTCTATGACATAGAGGAAACATAAACATAAACATAGAGTCTATGTAACAAACATGTTGTTTATGTTTATGTGTCGTAAAGTCATGTCTCTATATAGAATAACATTGGGTCATCTGAGAATCATCTCATAAGAATTTTGTTCCAAAAATAAACAAACTGTCTCTGTGATATTGTCAGGGAGGACGGATGGACACACTCTCTCTCTCTCTCTCTCTCCCTGTGTCTCTCTCTCTCTCTCTCTCTCTCTCTCTCTCTCTCTCTCTCTCTCTCTCTGTCTCTCTCTCTCTCTCTCTCTCTCTCTCTCTCTCTCTCTCTCTCTCTCTCTCTCTCTCTCTCTCTCTCTCTCTCTCTCTCTCTCTCTCTCTCTCTCTCTCTCTCTCTCTCTCTCTCTCTCTCTCTCTCTCTCTCTCTCTCTCTCAGTACTAGAGGTCCTGGTAGGACATAAAACCATCAGTACTAGAGGTCCTGGTAGGACATAAAACCATCAGTACTAGAGGTCCTGGTAGGACATAAAACCATCAGTACTAGAGGTCCTGGTAGGACATAAAACCATCAGTACTAGAGGTCCTGGTAGGAGATAAAACCATCAGTACTAGAGGTCCTGGTAGGACATAAAACCATCAGTACTAGAGGTCCTGGTAGGAGATAAAAAGTAGTATTGTTACGAACAACTCGTGCGTGCGTGTGTGCGTGCGTGCGTGCGTGCGTGCGTGCGTGCGTGCGTGCGTGCGTGTGTGTTTTCCAACTCATAAAATATCTGTTTAAAGGACAACTTTAGTTTTTTACAACCAAGGTTTATATTTTAGCTTGTAATTAAAGTAAATAAAAGATGAGTGTTATTTTTTTTTTCATTTACTGCTTTCTACAGTTTTGGCAATTTTCGTGATATTTTTTACAGTGGACAGGGGCATTCTGTCCGGTGGCTAAATATGCCTTTTTTACACAATAAAAAAGGTCCTGTGGTCTTTGATGGCCAGATGTGAGTTATTGGGGGCTAGAAGAGGTACTGTAAATAATAATAAAGAAAACACCGGGTTATTGTGTAAAAAAAAAGACATATTTAGCCACCGGACAGAATGCCCCCGCCCACTGTAAAAAAGATCGCGAAAATTGCTAAAACTATAGAAAGCAGTACATTTAAACATTTTAACACTCATCTTTTATTTACTTTAATTACAATCTAAAACATAAACCTTGGTTGTAAAAAACTAAAGTTGTCCTTTAAATAAAGTTCAGACAGTTATTATCATTAACTAACCTTTAAAAAGTCAAACATCTCTTCATGCTGCTCTTGGCTCGGTAGTTTAAGTTACATATCTATCACATGCATTTCTCCACAGTAAACATAAGGTCTCCTTCTTAATATTTCTACAACCACCTTTTCACTGCCTGTGAAAAGCTATTTTGACAGACTTCGTCACCTTGCTAAACTAATGGCCTAAGTCATTTTTTTTTAAAATATATATGTTTGCCTAAATCAGCTCCTCATGACACTGACCACCTCTGGTAAAATCACCCATCTACTAATTGAAAAGGATCATGCTGTTCACTCCTCTTTTAGTATAATGGTGGCCTAACATTTAGTATAACGGTCGGACCTTTTAGACAAAAGTATTATAAATCGCCGTAACTGTGTTGTTTTACATTCTTTTGCCTAATACAAATTTCAATCAAGCAATCAAATCAACTCCCTAGTGTGAAAATAGGCCTTTTTTTTTGGGCCTAAGTCATTTGTTTTGTGACTTAGGCCAAAAGAATTGGCAAAGGATTTTGATTTAGGCCAAAATCATTTGGCCTAAATCAGATTTAATCCTATTTAAATCTCTTATGTTACATAACTGACAGACAGTGTTATTATCTAAATAGTCATAATTTGTTATAAACATTTTGGGTGAAATGATTAAGAAATATCATATAGTTTTGTTTTGGATCAGTTTTTTATTTTTTCCTGAAAAACGTTTTAAAAAACTGACTTAGGCCATTAGTTTAGCAAGGCGACAACTTGCTTCTATGGTGTCTTACTGCTGTAGATGTAGACGCATAATAAACGAGGAAAGTCAGGCTGTGTCTTAATGCTGTGTCTTAACGCTGTGTATTCACAGAATGCAGGAGATATCACAGCCAAGGTACAATGTATACATTATGTCACAGGCTCAGAACGTCCACAAGGTGGAGCTGTAGGCTAGCATAAACCACCCTGTAACTTCCTTCAGTAAAGGATCAACACAGGATCAATACTGAAACTCAACTGTTGACCTTCAATCAGTAAGTAATCATCAAATACAACAACAAATAGAGCTCATAAGCAGAGACACTTCAGTAATAGCCGGATCAGAACTCATCAGCAATAACATCAGAACGACCAATCACTTTTTAGTTTTACAATCTCTCCATTTCATTTCCTTTTTTCTCTCTCTCGTACAATCTCCACAGTCCATACCTGTGTGTGTGTGTGTGTGTGTGTGTGTGTGTGTGTGTGTGTGTGTGTGTGTGTGTGTGTGTGTGTGTGTGTGTGTGTGTGTGTGTGTGTGTGTGTGTGTGTGTCATCTCCTTGATGTTCGAGATCGGACAGAGAGAACTGCCCTCATTGCACATGAGCTCAAGAGGTACAACATAGATATTGCGGCACTTAGTGAGACTCGGTTCTCCGGAGAGGATTCACTCACAGAAGTCGGTGAAGGTTACACCTTCTTCTGGAAGGGTCTTCCAGAGGAGGAACGCAGGCTCCATGGAGTTGGCTTTGCCGTAAAAAGCAGACTACTCAGTAACATCCCTGAGTCCCCCCAAGGCATTAGTGAGCGGCTGATGACCTGGCGTATCCCCCTGGTGAAAGGCCGCTTTGCTACTTTAATCAGTGCCTATGCCCCCACTTTGGATGCTGACGACAACATCAAAGATGCCTTCTACGAATCCCTTGATGTCGCTCTATCTAAAATCCATGACTCTGATAAGCTTGTTCTGATGGGTGACTTCAACGCCCGAGTAGGCGCTGATGCCAGGCTGTGGAAACAAATAATCGGTAGTCACGGGACGGGGAAAATAAACGGCCTCAGACTCCTCACTCTGTGCTCTGAACATCAGCTGATCTTAACCAATACCATCTTTCAGTTGAAAAAGAAGTACATCACATCTAGACTTGGATGCATCCCAGGTCCAAACACCGGCACTTACTGGACTATATCATTGTCCGGCAACGTGACCAAAATGACGTCTGTATAACCCGGGCCATGCGTGGGGCTGAATGTTGGACTGATCGTCGGCTGATCAAATCCAGACTCAAGCTGAAAATCCGACCACCACAACCTCGAAAGAGACTCAACTGCAGGGCTCTGGACTCTCCAGACTGTATAGCCCAATACAGAGGGGCTTGCCACCCTGGCGAAGGACAACAGTGGCCTTGATGTCAGCCGACTATAAGGACATCATCGGCTATGGGCTCAATCCCTGTCAGACCGGCCAGCAGCTCATGCTGCTTCCTTTGATACGGCTCCGGAGCAACTGACACACCGAAAGGGAGTTTGAGCCAGCGTTTCCTACCCCACGGTGTCCAGAACGTTGTCATCAGGCTGCTCTCTTCATCCAGGCGGCGCTGCATGAATGCATCACGTGTTTCCACCAGGGTGAATATAAGTGCTTTGGGCAGCGTATACAGCTCGTTATCTAAAGAGGACATAAGGTAGTGAGACCGTTTCAGAGCTTGGTTGAGAGGCTTCGGGTCGATGCATAGTCTCAATCTGTTTGGCTGTTTCACTCTGACTAGATTACTAATCCAGTCGGTGGGTTGAGTGACTGTGTGGTCAAGTGTCCCTCCTCTTCATATCCATCAAGCTGACCCTATCCCGAGATATATCGGGATAGGGTCTTTTTTTGTGGTTTTTATAACGATCGCTCTGTTCTCTGTACCATCCTTGATCATTTTCTCTTCCCATTCGCTTTCCGCTCATCCTATGTGAAGATATCCCTAAACCGTTTCCTGTTTCCGGTTTTAATGTGATTTTTAGGCACAACCAGGGCTTGTTACCTTACAAGACCCGGCCCTGTGTGTGTGTGTGTGTGTGTGTGTGTGTGTGTGTGTGTGTGTGTGTGTGTGTGTGTGTGTGGGGGTGTGGGTGGGTGTGTGTGTGTGTGTGTGTGTGTGTGTGTGTGTGTGTGTGTGTGTGTGTGTGTGTGTGTGTGTGTGTGTGTGTGTGTGTGTGTGTGTGTGTGTGTGTGTGTGTGGGTGTGTGTGTGTGTGTGTGTGTGTGTGTGTGTGTGTGTGTGTGTGGGTGTGTGTGTGTGTAACTATCATCCATCAAAACACAATGAAACATCTTCTTTATGTTGCTTGTTGTAAAAAGAATCCATATTGTAGTTTATCATTATATTATTATATTATTGATAAAAACAGCAGAAATATGAACGCAGCCAGACTCTCTCAGCCATGAGATCAAATATTGACAGATGAATTATATGGATGTAGAAACAATATCTCTGATATGGATTACATTTGTATTTGTTTAGAAGCGTCAGTGTTTTAATGAACTACAAATATTATCAACCACAGCCGAGAATTATTAGAAAGCATTGATCTGTCATTCTGTGTAATAACTATAAAACTAGATATAATGTGCATATCTTCACCATGCCAGGTGGCCTACCCTAGTAATAACTATAAAACTAGATATAATGTGCATATCTTCACCATGCCAGGTGGCCTACCCTAGTAATAACTATAAAACTAGATATAATGTGCATATCTTCACCATGCCAGGTGGCCTACCCAGGGCTGTTTTATGTCAGTCATCTATATTAAACATATGACTCCATATATGGGCATAGTTTCCTGCAACCTTTCAATATAATTGTGTTTCTACTGATATAATTTTTACTATTGTTTTAAATATAATTGTTATTATTTAAAACAATAGAAAACACGATGTCAGAATGAAATAGATTAAAACATGTTGTTAATGTAGAAATGCCTTCAATGAGAGCACAAACATTATCATTTTATACTGTTATTATTCTCATGAGGTATTATATCCTCATAATTAGAATAACACACACACACACACACACACACACACACACACACACACACACACACACACACACACACACACACACACACACACACACACACACACGCCTGTCTGCCTGTCTGCCTGTCTGTCTGTCTGTCTGTCTGTCTGTCTGTCTGTCTGTCTGCCTGTCTGCCTGTCTGTCTGTCTGTCTGTCTGTCTGTCTGCCTGTCTGTCTGCCTGCCTGTCTGTCTGCCTGTCTGTCTGCCTGCCTGCCTGTCTGTCTGTCTGTCTGTCTGTCTGTCTGTCTGTCTGTCTGTCTGTCTGTCTGTCTGTCTGTCTGCCGTCCGTCCGTCCGTATATACATATAATAAGTAAGTATTATAAGGATGGCTCTATGACATCACTGCATCATGTGAAAATTAAATTATAATGATAAATAATATACATAATAATTATGACAGTAGAATTATATCTACTTGTCAAATGTTCTACTTGATCAGAGTCATGGATGTTGGGCCAGTAAAAAAAATATATTTTATTTTTTAAAGGACACTTTGAGGCAAAAGGGCAAGTCCCCCCCCCCCCCCCCTCCGCACGCCCCTCTCTCTCTCTCTCTCTCTCTCTCTCTCTCTCTCTCTCTCTCTCTCTCTCTCTCTCTCTCTCTCTCTCTCTCTCTCTCTCTCTCTCTCTCTCTCTCTCTCTCTCTCTCTCTCTCTCTCTCTCTCTCTCTCTCTCTGCATAATGAGTGTGTTTTGCCCGGGGGATGAGAGACTGTGGTGTTGAATCAGATTTGGTTTGAGGTTATATTTGGACTGTGGGCGAGAGAGAGAGAGAGAGAGAGAGAGAGAGAGAGAGAGAGAGAGAGAGAGAGAGAGAGAGAGAGAGAGAGAGAGAGAGAGAGAGAGAGAGAGAGAGGAATAAGGCATGATGTGATGTGTCCTACTTTGCATCATCAAACTGGCTCAAAGTGTCTCTCAAGGCCAACACAAACTCACTGGATCTGTAGACTGTTTGACCCATAGAGCTACAACACCACTAATGACACACACACACACACACACGCGCACACGCACACGCACACGCTTGCACGCACACACGCACACGCACACACACACACACACACACGCACACGCACACGCACACGCACACGCACACGCACACGCACACGCACACGCACGTATGCGATGTTAGAGTACGGTCTAGCCAACACCAACTCTGCTGTCACACTGCAGTGGGTCTACGTAGGTGGTGCACCTCCTACTGGCTCTACTGTCACACTGCAGTGTGTCTACGTAGGTGGTGCACCTCCTACTGGCTCTACTGTCACACTGCAGTGTGTCTACGTAGGTGGTGCACCTCCTACTGGCTCTACTGTCACACTGCAGTGGGTCTACGTAGGTGGTGCACCTCCTACTGGCTCTACTGTCACACTGCAGTGTGTCTACGTAGGTGGTGCACCTCCTACTGGCTCTACTGTCACACTGCAGTGTGTCTACGTAGGTGGTGCACCTCCTACTGGCTCCTCTGTCACACTGCAGTGTGTCTACGTAGGTGGTGCACCTCCTACTGGCTCTACTGTCACACTGCAGTGTGTCTACGTAGGTGGTGCACCTCCTACTGGCTCTACTGTCACACTGCAGTGTGTCTACGTAGGTGGTGCACCTCCTACTGGCTCCTCTGTCACACTGCAGTGTGTCTACGTAGGTGGTGCACCTCCTACTGGCTCTACTGTCACACTGCAGTGTGTCTACGTAGGTGGTGCACCTCCTACTGGCTCTACTGTCACACTGCAGTGTGTCTACGTAGGTGGTGCACCTCCTACTGGCTCCTCTGTCACACTGCAGTGTGTCTACGTAGGTGGTGCACCTCCTACTGGCTCCTCTGTCACACTGCAGTGTGTCTACGTAGGTGGTGCACCTCCTACTGGCTCCTCTGTCACACTGCAGTGTGTCTACGTAGGTGGTGCACCTCCTACTGGCTCTACTGTCACACTGCAGTGTGTCTACGTAGGTGGTGCACCTCCTACTGGCTCCTCTGTCACACTGCAGTGTGTCTACGTAGGTGGTGCACCTCCTACTGGCTCTACTGTCACACTGCAGTGTGTCTACGTAGGTGGTGCACCTCCTACTGGCTCCTCTGTCACACTGCAGTGTGTCTACGTAGGTGGTGCACCTCCTACTGGCTCTACTGTCACACTGCAGTGTGTCTACGTAGGTGGTGCACCCCCTACTGGCTCTACTGTCACACTGCAGTGTGTCTACGTAGGTGGTGCACCTCCTACTGGCTCTACTGTCACACTGCAGTGTGTCTACGTAGGTGGTGCACCTCCTACTGGCTCTACTGTCACACTGCAGTGTGTCTACGTAGGTGGTGCACCCCCTACTGGCTCCTCTGTCACACTGCAGTGTGTCTACGTAGGTGGTGCACCTCCTACTGGCTCCTCTGTCACACTGCAGTGTGTCTACGTAGGTGGTGCACCTCCTACTGGCTCTACTGTCACACTGCAGTGTGTCTACGTAGGTGGTGCACCTC
>NC_139953.1:50350885-50368385 GCF_963454915.1 Gymnoscopelus microlampas | reverse complement strand
AAAACATGTTTTTCTAAATCCTAACGCTTTGAAAAATATATATTTATATATATATAATAATAAAATAATAATATTATATATATATATATATATATATATATATATATATATATATATATATATCAATTCAAATATTTGCACTCATTTTCACGATTTTACAAAAAAAGCAGATCTACAAGCTCGTAGCGCGACACTCGGTGCCGCGCTATGAGCTTGTAGATCTGCTATTTTTAAATAGCCTAAAGAAATCTAAAAGTGACACAGATGCGTTCCAGGTCTTAAAAATGATTTTTTTTTTAATCTAAAATTTTCAATATTTGTATATTTTTTTTAAATTAAAAATATATTAGATCTAGCTATATTACTATATTGATATAAATGTTTGTAATATCATCGCCTGACAGAGCTTGTAGATCTGCTGTTTTTGAATAGTCCAACATTATAAATGGATAAAGTGGCTAAAATGATTATGATGCTGTAATAACTACTTAAGGTGCATTAGGCTACGGACCCCCATTTAATGGCATTTCTATCTCTGGGACCCCAATTTATATTGTAAAATCTATGTTAATGTAACTCTGAGAGTGTACAAATGGAACCAAATGGACCTGTTAGGGTCCATTTGGTTCCATTTGTACACTCAGAGTTACAGACCCATAAGGGTCCATTTGGTTCCTATCCATCATTTAGCTGGGGACCCCCTGGAACCCCCTCAAGTACCTTTGGGGGTCCCCGGACCCCACTTTGAGAACCAATGTCCTAGAGAACTCTCTTAAAGCTAAATGAGGATAAGACAGAAGTTCTCATAATTGGTTCTAGTGAGCAAAGAGAATCAATAATAAGTAGACTGTGTAACCTGACTGTAGAAAGTAACACCACAGTAAAGAACCTGGGGGTTATTATTGATTCTGAATTGTATTTTAATACACATATTAGTCATGTTACCAAGATTGCCTTCTTTCATCTGGGAAATATCGCACGAATCAGAGCCTATCTGTCGTTGGACGATGCAAAAACATTGATCCACACTTTTGTTTTCTCTCGGCTTGATTACTGCAACACACTCTGCTCTGGCCTGCCTAAGAAAACAACTGACAGATTACAACTTGTTCAAAATGCGGCAGCCAGAATTTTAACTAAAACTAAGATGAGAGAAAATATGACTCCGGTTCTAGCTTCACTACACTGGCTCCCGGTTGTTTTTAGGATTGATTTTAAAATGATTTTATTAGTTTATAAAGCTCTAAATGGTCTGGCTCCTTCCTACCACTATGACTGCCTAGAGAGATATGTTCCAAACCGGCCCCTCAGGTCTTCAAGTGCTGACCTGCTCGAGGTTAACCTGACTCTGTCAAATGGAAGAATCTTGCGACACACATTTTGTTTCACAGCCTACTTCCATCTGAGACTCCTGAAGCAGAATCCATGACAGACGCAGACGGCATTTTCATGCCTTGTAGATCTGCTATTTTTGAAAAAATCGTGAAAGAATATTTTTTATACTTTTTTCCAAAAACTGTTAGGATTTAGATTCTCTCCTCTCCTCTCCTCTCCTGTCCTGTCCTCTCCTCTCCTCTCCTCTCCTCTCCTCTCCTCTCCTCTCCTCTCCTCTCCTCTCCTCTCCTCTCCTCTCCTCTCCTCCTCAGGTTGACAGAGAAGTTCATTCTGCTCCTGGTCTTCTCAGCCTTCATCACACTGTGTTTCGGAGCCATCTTCTTCCTCCCCGACTCGTCCAAGCTCCTCCACGGAGTGTTCTTCTCCTCCTCCCGCTCCTCCTCCTCCTCCTCCTCCTCCTCCTCGGTGGAGACCAACACGGGCAGCGGTACGGAGGCGGGAGGAGGAGGAGGGGGCGACGGCGGGGGGCCGGAGCTCAGGGTCCTGGCTAAGATCAAGAAGGACCACGCCCTGGCCCTGCTGGAGGCCAAAGACACTCTGCAGAGGAGAGCAGAGGACGTCCAGCGGGACATCCAGGAGGACAAGGAGCGTCTGGCCAAGGAGAAGAAGAAGGAGAGCGTGGCGGCGGCGGGCTCACAACCTCTGCTGGGGGGCTACCAGAGGCCCCCGGGGGCCACGGGGCACGAGCCTGTGGACCCCGAGACCCAGGAGAGAAGAGCCAAGGTCAAAGAGGTGAGACACGCCCACTGCCTGCTCCGTCTGATGAGTGTGTGACGGTACTACTCTTGTCTGATGAGTGTGTGACGGTACTACTCTGTCTGATGAGTGTGTGACGGTACTACTCTGTCTGATGAGTGTGTGTGCTGGTATTCAGACGGTACTACTCTGTCTGATGAGTGTGTGACGGTACTACTCTGTCTGATGAGTGTGTGACGGTACTACTCTGTCTGATGAGTGTGTGACGGTACTACTCTGTCTGATGAGTGTGTGTGCTGGTATTCAGACGGTACTACTCTGTCTGATGAGTGTGTGACGGCACTACTCTGTCTGATGAGTGTGTGACGGTACAACTCTGTTTGATGTGTGTGTGTGTGTGCTGGTATTCAGATGGTACTACTTTGTTTGATGAGTGTGTGCTGGTATTCAGACGGTACTACTCTGTTTGATGAGTGTGTGACGGTACTACTCTGTCTGATGAGTGTGTGACGGTACTACTCTGTCTGATGAGTGTGTGACGGTACTACTCTGTTTGATGTGTGTGTGACGGTACTACTCTGTTTGATGAGTGTGTGACGGTACTACTCTGTTTGATGAGTGTGTGACGGTACTACTCTGTTTGATGTGTGTGTGTGCTGGTATTCAGACGGTACTACTCTGTCTGATGAGTGTGTGACGGTACTACTCTGTTTGATGAGTGTGTGACGGTACTACTCTGTTTGATGTGTGTATGTGCTGGTATTCAGACGGTACTACTCTGTTTTATGAGTGTGTGACGGTACTACTCTGTTTGATGTGTGTGTGTGCTGGTATTCAGACGGTACTACTCTGTCTGATGAGTGTGTGACGGTACTACTCTGTCTGATGAGTGTGTGACGGTACTACTCTGTTTGATGTGTGTGTGTGCTGGTATTCAGACGGTACTACTCTGTTTGATGAGTGTGTGACGGTACTACTCTGTTTGATGTGTGTGTGACGGTACTACTCTGTTTGATGTGTGTGTGTGCTGGTATTCAGACGGTACTACTCTGTCTGATGAGTGTGTGACGGTACTACTCTGTCTGATGAGTGTGTGACGGTACTACTCTGTTTGATGTGTGTGTGTGCTGGTATTCAGACGGTACTACTCTGTTTGATGAGTGTGTGACGGTACTACTCTGTCTGATGAGTGTGTGACGGTACTACTCTGTTTGATGAGTGTGTGACGGTACTACTCTGTTTGATGTGTGTGTGTGCTGGTATTCAGACGGTACTACTCTGTCTGATGAGTGTGTGACGGTACTACTGTTTGATGTGTGTGCTGGTATTCAGACGGTACTACTCTGTTTGATGAGTGTGTGACGGTACTACTTTATTTGATGTGTGTGTGTGTGTGTGCTGGTATTCAGACGGTACTACTTTGTTTGATGAGTGTGTGCTGGTATTCAGACGGTACTACTCTATTTGACGAGTGTGGGTGCTCACTGCTGGTATTCAGACGGTACTACTCTGTTTGATGAGTGTGTGACGGTACTACTTTATTTGATGTTTGTGTGTGCTGGTATTCAGACGGTACTACTCTGTTTGATGAGTGTCTGTGTTCACTGCTGGTATTCAGGCGGTACTACTTTGTTTGAAGTGTGTGTGTGCTGGTATTCAGGCAGCACTACTCTATTTGATGAGTTTTCTGGTATTCAGGCGGTTTGTGTTTTAATTTGTTTAATTAGCTAACAGACAGACAGACAGACAGACAGACAGACAGACAGACAGACAGACAGACAGACAGACAGACAGACAGACAGCTCTTAAAAAGAAAGAAAGGAAACAACATAAAACAGTGATTCATTCTGTCTGTCTGTCATTTCTCTGGGGACCTCCTGGAAGCCTCTGGAGGACCCCTGGGGGTCCCTGGACCCCACGCTGAGAACCGCTGCTTTTTTAAATCCACCTATCAGAGGCTCTCAATCAGAGCTGTGAGCCAATAGCCTTACAGGGTTCACTGGTTACCAGGCTACACACACACACACACACACACACACACACACACACACACACACACACACACACACACACACACACACACACACACACACACACACACACACACACACACACACACACACACACAAACAGTGAAAGGAATGTGGTTTTACGATGTGGTGGTTGTTACATGATATGTGTGTTTGATAGCCTGTGTGTGTGTGTGTGTGTGTGTGTGTGTGTGTGTGTGTGTGTGTTTGTGTGTGTGTGTGTGTGTGTGTGTGTGTGTGTGTGTGTGTGTGTGTGTGTGAGAGAGACAGAGAGACGGCACGCTCTGGTGCTTAAAGGGACTACACCATGAATTTTAACCTTTTCTTCTTTTTTGTGTGTTTTTGGTCTCCCCTACCTCTCTTCTATCCCCAAAAATACCCCAGTTTGAACACTCAGGCTTTCACAGCATATCTGGGGTTTTCTGTAAATTGGTCTTAAAACAGACCAAACTTTGGTCCCGAAAGTGACGTCACTAGCGGTACAATCCCTCCTGTTATTCAGTTCCAACATTATTATTATTTTTTAGTGTAGGTTCATCTGTTTAAAGGGTAAGACCACTGTGGTAGAGGTTTGGGTTGTGTAGTTACCTTGCCATGATGTAACTCCAAAGGTGGACAAGAAATCAAAAATAATTGCTCTATTGATTAGAAATTGATAATTCAAAAATATGCTCCTCATTGACTTACATTGTACGGTAAAACAGCTCTCAAAGTCACTCTTTTAGCACATAAATGAACCCAAACGTAGCTGATTCAGACAATATAGAGCATCACCAAACCCAGTACTGTTTGTTTTTTTAATAAAAATGTCAACTTCCTGTTGATTTTACTATTTGAAGATCTGGATCCGGATCCGCGGATCCAGTCCAGGTTTTCTACTAAAAATAGCAAAATCAACAGGAAGTTGACATTTTTATTTAAAAAAAAAACAGTACTGGGTTTGGTGATGTTCTATATTGTCTGAATCAACTTTGTTTGCATTCGTTTTTGTGTTAAAAGAGTGACTTTGAGAGCTGTTCTACCGTACAATGTAAGTCAATGAGGAGCATATTTAGAATAATCAATTTCTAATCAATGGAGCAATTATTTTTGATTTCTTGCCCACCTTTGGAGTTACATCATGGCAAGGTAACTACACAACCTAAACCTCTACCACAGTGGTCTTACCCTTTAAGAAAGTAGGATTTATGTCACTTTTACCTTAGCACTAGGTATACTCTTAGTTGCTTGTTTTAGAAGAAAATGCACTTCAGACTTCTGGTGATTAGTAGTTTAGTTCCCTACCTATGTTGAATACACTTATTGTAAGTCACTATGGATAAAAGCGTCTGATAAATGACTGTAATGTAATGTAGATCCTTTAAGACAGATATATCATGTTGTGTTCATAGTGAACTAAAGACTTTCTCTCTCAAACGTGCATCTCAAACGTAAACTCCACAAACGCCCCTGTGTGGGATCGGTCCATAGAGAATGGCCAACTCGCCCATTCCGATACGACCAAATAAGGAGCAGAACACATTTCTGATCCATGTATCAGGACATCTCTAATCACTACTGAATGAATCACCTGTTAGCCTTCTGAAGCAATGAAAGTGACGTTGTGTGTGTGTGTGTGTGTGTGTGTGTGTGTGTGTGTGTGTGTGTGTGTGTGTGTGTGTGTGTGTGTGTGTGTGTGTGTGTGTGTGTGTGTGTGTGTGTGTGTGTGTGTGTGTGTGTGTGTGTGTGTGTGTGTGACGGCGTCCCGTGGCAAACGCGGCCGATCTACAAGCCCACAAAGCAGTGAAGCATTGAGGACTTGCAGATCGCCTCGTGTTCACACGCAACACCGTCGTGCTCTGAAGTATAAACCTCTGCTAAGGATTTAATTGTGTTCTTGGCCGTTGAACATGGAAACATATGAATAATAAAAAGTTCATTTCTGTTTGCCTTTTAGGCTTGAAACATGACAAATAACTTCACATAAGATAACTTAAATATACAAAGACATTACTGACATATTATGTAATACTATACTTTTATACAATTATTTTAAATATCAGAAATAGCTGATCTACAAGTTTACAAGGTGACGCGTTGTTGTAAGCTTGTTGATCAGCTATTTCTGATCTTTTTGGAAAATGTTTGAAAATGTATGAACATTTTTCAACATGGAAACAATTATGACCATTATCGTTATGCATAATATTTGCATATTATGTAATAATTGTGACAGGACTAATTTGAACCTTAAAGCAGGGGTTTTCCACTGATTGTGATCCAGGGACCACCATCCTGACTGAGAGCAACCTGGGGACCACCACTATTGTGCGTGGTGGGTCCATCATAGACCCACCCCCCACACCATAGTGGTGGGGGGGGTTCATACACCACAGGGAGCTGGAGAAAATAGCTATAATATCAATATAATATCTAATAAAATACAGTGATTGTGTTTGAATATGATGGAATATGATTACCTCTGTCTGCCCATTGGCTGGGCTTTAAACAGCCATCATTCCAGTTTGCAGCATGCTACCAAGTACAAATTTGGTAAGTGAGCTCGGGCCCCTGGTCATCATCGGTCAATAAGAGAGACGAGCGGTCATCAGATTATCGTCTCAGGAATGAGACAAACACATCATCTCCATGAATACAAGGCTTCATGAGGGGGTTATAGGCAAACATTCTCTTTTATCTTTTATTAGGAATATTCTATGACAGCCTTAGTGTGTGTGTGTGTGTGTGTGTGTGTGTGTGTGTGTGTGTGGCTGCAGCCTATGTGTGAGAGACAGATGATATGTGTGTGACTCTGAGTGAAAGTGCTATCATTTCACCCCCTTCACTTGTGTGTGTGTGTGTGTGTGTGTGTGTGTGTGTGTGTGCGTGCGCATATCCTCTCTCCACATTAATAAAACACTGAAAGAAAGGCAATACGGCCGAGTCCCTTGAGCTGAGTGCTGTCGTGTGTGTGTGTGTGTGTGTGTGTGTGTGTGTGTGTGTGTGTGTGTGTGTGTGTGTGTGTGTGTGTGTGTGTGTGTGTGTGTGTGTGTGTGTGTGTGTGTGTGTGTGTGTGAGCTTTGATGAGAACATACAGTTGTTTGTGAGAGTGTAATTGAAGTGTTTTAATTAGTGCAGCAGTAACTTCTATAATCACACATCTCACAGATCAGTATTGGTTGGATGATACGGTGGATATATTGGCAACCGGCGATTGGATGAATCCAATTGCCGGTTGTTTTTATTGGCCGATTCTTTAATGATATTTGTCTCCTCGAGAATTAAACCCTTCAAATACAGACATTAAATGTAAAGCACAACACAGAGCCTGCACTATTTATTTATTTTGTTTTATTTGTACCATTGCTGTCATGGCTGTCACTGTTATAGAGCTGCATGATTATGGTAAATTATGAGTCCATATTGAGATCAGTTATTGAAATGATTATTTTTTAATGGTAATCCTTTTTAACAAGAAATCTTATCTTAATGTAAAATGATTTTCTTATTTTAACTAAAAGCAAAAATAAATAAATAAGGTTTTCCCATTCAGACACACAGCATGTATGTCTGCATTTAAATGTTTTCAAGGTGAGAAATTTACCTTACGTCACTAGTCATGGGGTCTTCAACAGGGGGTGCGGGACCCCTAGGGGGTCCTCAGAGTTACTACAGGGGGGCCGCCAAATCTTTGTGTGATATGATATTTTTTTACATGAACCACTAGCATCCCATTTTTGAGGAGGACTTAAGCCAAAAATAGCAGATCTACAAGCTCATGAGCTTGTAGATCTGCTATTTTTGGCAAAGAGGTATATAGGTGTAGAGGGGGAAAAAGAGCAGATCAAGTAAAAAAAAAAGGTTTAATCTGCAGCACAATTTTATACAATATAGAGGGGGTCCCTGCTTCATCTCTCTCTTAGCTATGTACTAGGGGGTCCTTGGCCTGAAAATGTTGAAGACCCCTGCTCTAGTCTAGTATCTTGCCTTTCAATGATATCAAAGGCAAGATATTACCATATGAATGACCAGCTGTTGGCCCGGGACATTACATTAAAACCTACTGTAACAACATCACTGAACTTTAGCTGTCAAGTCTGAATATTAAAGTACTGTATATACATACATACATGTTCTACATACAGAGATATGTATGTTATTAGAACATACGTGTGCAGAGGGTCACACTTTAAGACTTTAAACACCCTCTGACTCCAACAAACATCATGTTTTTTATAAAGCATGGATGTTCAGAGCAGAGCCTTAAATGTCTTTTAAGACTCTGTCTGTCTGTCTGTCTGACTGTCTGTCTGTCTGTCTGTCTGTCTGTCTGTCTGTCTGTCTGTCTGTCTGTCTGTCTGTCTGTCTGTCTGTCTGACTGTCTGTCTGTCTGTCTGTCTGTCTGTCTGTCTGTCTGTCTGTCTGTCTGTCTGTCTGTCTGTCTGTCTGTCTGTCTGTCTGTCTGTCTGTCTGTCTGTCTGTCTGCAGTCTTATCCTCTCTCTCACACTGGCTGGCTGCGTCCGTGTGTGCGTGCGTGCGTGCGTGCGTGCGTGCGTGCGTGCGTGCGTGCGTGCGTGTGTGTGTGATATTCATCAGTGATAAACTAAAAGGCAGTGGACCAACATCGTGGTCATAGTTTTAGTGACAGAATGAACCATCATGGAGTCATTAATGTGATTACATCAAACTGTATGAGAGGGGTTTTTACTGAACAGACAGACAGACAGACAGACAGACAGACAGACAGACAGACAGACAGACAGACAGACAGTATAAGAGCTCATCTGTCTTCAAACGTATTGATTTTTACATCAGGGCTGAAATGGACTTTTTGGATCCAAAGTCCCTGAAAATGTCCAACAAAATGACCTCACTCAGTCAACACAGTGACCAGACAGACAGACAGGCAGGCAGACAGACAGACAGACAGGCAGGCAGGCAGGCAGGCAGGCAGGCAGGCAGACAGACAGACAGACAGACAGACAGACAGGCAGGCAGGCAGGCAGGCAGGCAAGCAGGCAGGCAGGCAGACAGACAGACAGACAGACAGACAGACAGACAGACAGACAGACAGACAGACAGACAGACAGACAGACAGACAGACAGACAGACAGACAGGCAGGCAGGCAGGCAGGCAGGCAGGCAGGCAGGCAGGCAGGCAGGCAGGCAGGCAGGCAGGCATATAGACTATATGTGTGTGTGTGTGTGTGTGTGTGTGTGTGTGTGTGTGTGTGTGTGTGTGTGTGTGTGTGTGTGTGTGTGTGTGTGTGTGTGAGAGAGTTGTTTTGTAGTTTATTGTTATTATTATTATTTATTTTCTATAGTTTTCAGAGAGTCATAAAATGTGTAATAATTGTGTCAGGAATGTGAAACAATGTCCATAAATCCAAGGCTTCATTGGGTGAGTTATTGATGGAAAACAAAGTCATTGTCTCCCTGGATGCCAGAGCAGAACCTCTGCCCCAAATGTTTCACATGGGCCTGTTATAGCGCCACCAGGAGGCTGATTTTTGCAAAACACATTTTGACAGTCCTCCTACATGATCCCTTTAGTCACGTGATCAACATGGATCTGTCCCATGTTTTTATATTCCATCCTGATTGGCTAAGATTGGCTTCTAAAGTTTGCAGCAGTGTTTCGTTTTGAACAAAATGCCTCAAATCATGAACGCAGAGATTCCTCTCACCTCTATGATGACTGAACTCTGAACATTACTGGCCCTCAATAACATACCCGGCCTGGCGGAGACCTGTGCTCCTTTAAGGGCCCATGATGGCATTAAAACCATTATCTCATAGTACATGGGCAACTGGTGGCCTGGGGGCCACATGCGGCCCCCACCTTCACTTAATACGGCCCCCACCTTCACTTAATGCGGCCCCCACCTTCACTTAATGCGGCCCCCACCTTCACTTAATACGGCCCCCACCTTCACTTAATACGGCCCCCACCTTCACTTAATGCGGCCCCCACCTTCACTTAATGCGGCCCCCACCTTCACTTAATACGGCCCCACCTTCACTTAATGTGGCCCCCACCTTCACTTAATGTGGCCCCCACCTTCACTTAATGTGGCCCCCACCTTCACTTAATGCGGCCCCCACCTTCACTTAATACGGCCCCCACCTTCACTTAATGGGGCCCCCACCTTCACTTAATGCGGCCCCCACCTTCACTTAATACGGCCCCCACCTTCACTTAATGTGGCCCCCACCTTCACTTAATGTGGCCCCACCTTCACTTAATGTGGCCCCCACCTTCACTTAATGTGGCCCCCACCTTCACTTAATGCGGCCCCACCTTCACTTAATGCGGCCCCCACCTTCACTTAATGCGGCCCCCACCTTCACTTAATACGGCCCCCACCTTCACTTAATGCGGCCCCCACCTTCACTTAATGCGGCCCCCACCTTCACTTAATACGGCCCCCACCTTCACTTAATACGGCCCCCACCTTCACTTAATGCGGCCCCCACCTTCACTTAATGTGGCCCCCACCTTCACTTAATGTGGCCCCCACCTTCACTTAATGCGGCCCCCACCTTCACTTAATGTGGCCCCCACCTTCACTTAATGCGGCCCCCACCTTCACTTAATGTGGCCCCCACCTTCACTTAATGTGGCCCCCACCTTCACTTAATGTGGCCCCCACCTTCACTTAATGCGGCCCCCACCTTCACTTAATGTGGCCCCCACCTTCACTTAATGCGGCCCCCACCTTCACTTAATACGGCCCCCACCTTCACTTAATGCGGCCCCCACCTTCACTTAATGTGGCCCCCACCTTCACTTAATGTGGCCCCCACCTTCACTTAATGCGGTCCCCACCTTCACTTAATGCGGCCCCCACCTTCACTTAATGTGGCCCCCACCTTCACTTAATGCGGCCCCCACCTTCACTTAATGTGGCCCCCACCTTCACTTAATGTGGCCCCCACCTTCACTTAATGCGGCCCCCACCTTCACTTAATGCGGTCCCCACCTTCACTTAATGCGGCCCCCACCTTCACTTAATGAGGTCCCCACCTTCACTTAATGAGGTCCCCACCTTCACTTAATGCGGTCCCCACCTTCACTTAATGCGGTCCCCACCTTCACTTAATGCGGCCCCCACCTTCACTTAATGAGGTCCCCACCTTCACTTAATGCGGTCCCCACCTTCACTTAATGTGGCCCCCACCTTCACTTAATGTGGCCCCCACCTTCACTTAATGCGGCCCCCACCTTCACTTAATGCGGCCCCCACCTTCACTTAATGCGGCCCCCACCTTCACTTAATACGGCCCCCACCTTCACTTAATGCGGCCCCCACCTTCACTTAATACGGCCCCCACCTTCACTTAATACGGCCCCCACCTTCACTTAATGCGGCCCCCACCTTCACTTAATGTGGCCCCCACCTTCACTTAATGCGGTCCCCACCTTCACTTAACACATTGACTGCCTAGATCGAGTTATCTCGATATTAAGAATCCAGCGCTTGACTGCCTAGATCGAGTTAACTCGATATTAGGTCTTTTCATTGGTATAAGGTAGATTGCAATCTTCCACAACCTGTGTATTAATATTAAGCTTCTACGACAAAAGAAAAGTCACATGATCGCAAAAGTCACATGATCTGAGCAAAACACTACAAATCCGGGTGCAGAACAACAGTCCCTGTGGCATTCTAAACAAACAGTGAGCAGAGACGGACGGACAGAGAAATAGAGTGAGAGAGAGCGAGAGACAGCGACTGAGAGACAGAGAAAGAGCAAGCGATCGTTAGTTAGTTAGTTAGTTTGGTAAAGTTAGGAGAGGTGCAAGATATATATATATAGGTGAGAGTAAGACGTTTATATAGTATAGTAGTACATAGATATATAGGTGAGAGTTAGGTGTACATATTTATAGGTGGGAGTCGGACTCGGGAGTATAGTTTTTAGGCGAGATGCGAAGAAAAAGCAAGGCCAAATGGCCTCGGAGAGACCCGACCCAAAGAACTATTTTGGAGACAATGTCCTTCACTGCTCCCCCGGGACCCCCATCACCACCGGGACCACCATCACGACCTGTGGAGGAACCACCACGACCTGAGAAGAAGCCGTCGGCGGTGGCGTCTTTCACCGCTCCCCCGCGACCACCTTCGCCACTAGCTGGGGGCTCCAAGGAGGTGAAGCAGGCGGCGTCTCTCACTACCCCCGAGGGATCTGTTGACGTGAAGCCATCTCTATCGGTGAAAGATACCTATGTCTTCACGTCAGCAGAACCCTCGTGGCGACCACCTCCGCCGCGACCACCTCCGCCGCGACCACCTCCGCCATTGGAGGGATCCGAGGAGGCGAAGACTGCTCCCCAGGGATCTGAGGAGACATCGGTGTCTTCGACCGTCCCCCGGCGCGGGCGGCAACGACCACGGAGGCCTAAGAAGCAACCACCCCCCCCACCACCTCCCCCACCACCTGCGGAGGTATCTGAGCCTGAGGAGGACACGAACCCACCGGTACCAGACCCCGATCCCGGGCACCGATTGCGTCGTAGCAAAAGACCGACTCCGAGGACCGTGTCATATCGCCCAGAACCAGACACTACTGACGGTGAAGAGAGCTCCGATTCGGATTGTTCTGGCAGCTGGGAGCCAAGCGAGCCAAGCCCAAGGAAACATTGTCTGGATCCGTTTACCAGTGGTAAGAATATCCTATATATATATATATCTTTTTTTTTATCATATTTTACCTTTTGGTTGTACTCTGAAAATAGCAGATCTACAAGCTCACAACGCCTCGCGCTGCGACGCGTTGTGAGATTGTAAATCGGCTATGTTTTACCTGATATTTGTATAAAGTCTGTGGGGCACTACTTACTTATATCAACATATAAAATGGCACCAAACCATTCAATCGCATCACAACGTAGTGCTTTTATCTTGTTATGATCATTGAATGGTGCCATTTTATATTTTGATGAATTGAATACCTATGAATGGTTTCATCCTTTTTAGACAAATTGTTTGACTGGGCCTCTAACAACTGGAGGTGTGTGTAACACCTTATTTATATATGGACAATGTAGAAGCCCGGTGTGGATTTCTAGGATATTGCACTCTGGGTCAGCCAGTTATAAAATATGTATTTATTTTATTCTGTATCTATTTATATGCATGTGATTTATTTGAATATGTTGACGATGTAGCCTATGAATTTGTTGACTTGTAGATCTGGGGTTTTTTTTTGGGGGGGGGGGGGTGGCATACTTCAAAGGGAAGAGGTCATGTCATGTCATGACAACAAATGTTTTGATTTTGTTGGGGGTCGACATGAGGCCATGTCAACAAAGTCTTTTGTAGTGTTGTGGGTCACATGAGGACATGTCAACAATGATTTTCAAATCCCTTTGATGGCTTTAGTTTTTGGGGTGGAGGCCAGGTGCACCGAGGCCCCCACCATCATAATAAATTTCATCAAAGGTCCCCTTATGTCCACAACATCAACAGTGTTTGATCTTGTTTACTTTCAGACGACGAAGATGAGTCTGATGAAGCAATGGCGTCGTCATCTCATCATAGGCCTACACAGTCTGCTAGGAATGGTAAGTCTGTTTCAAACATTTTCATTAGACAGTTGGTTTTTATAGATGCCATTTTCTTCATCACGTGTCCATTTGGTTCCATTTGTACACATCGTACTGTAATGGTAGCCTTGCCTAACCAGGCTACTGTATTTGGTCATTTAGGGCTAAACTCTGTTTGTGTTTGACACAGTGTCATACATATAATCTGGTCATACAATATAGACAAACACATACAGAGCCAGCCCTGGCTAAAAACCACACTCTGCAATGATACATGTCATTCATTCTAAGTTGCACAAAGTAATGCACCACCACCAGTGAATATAATTGTATATCTTATTTACCAAACTATTTTATGTTTTACTGTGATTTCAGACATGATGGATGTCGAGGAAGCAGGACCATCATGTTCAACCGCAGTACCAAGTGTCCGCCGTGAAAGAGGTGAGACAGTTTTCACAGCTGTACCACACAACAGGATTTTGACAGTACATCATACAACAAACACATACAGAGCCAGCCCATGTCATTCATGACATGATACATGTCATTCATTCTAAAGTTGCCATGCTGGCAGTGAATATAATTGTATATCTTATTTACCAAACTATTTTATGTTTTACTATGATTTCAGGCATGATGGATGTGGAGGAAACGGGACCATCACCTTCAACCGCAGTACCACGTGACGGGCGTAAAAGAGGTGAGACAGTTTTCACAGCTGTACCACACAACATGATTTTGACAGTACATTTTGATTCAGTTTTAGTCATAGTCTGTTGAATACAATTCCACATAGTGTCATAATCTGGACATACAATATAGACAAACACATACAGAGCCAGCCCTCGCTAAAACCCCACTCTGCAATGATAAATGTCACAAAATCATGTACCACAACAACATGATTTTGACAGTACATTTTGATTCAGTTTTAGTCATAGTCTGTTGAATAAAAGTCCATTTAGTTTTAGTCATATTTTCATATAAATCAACACTGCCACACAAACAAAAAAGATGTATTTTATGGTAATTGTGTATTTCTGTAATTCACAGGACATGGTGGGAGGCCGTCAGCTGTAGAGCCTGTGTGGAAGGACACAGATTGGGAACCTAGGGAGGACATCCCTTTCACTGCTAGTCCGGGTCCTAGAAATGCTGCGGCGGAGCTACATTCCACCATGCCTGTAGACTTTCTTTCACTTTTCCTCACTGATGAGCTGCTAGGGATGATAGTAGAGCAGACCAACCACTATGCTGACGTGTTCATCCAGGCCAGGAGTGAAGAAGAAGTGGCGCAGCATCCACAAAGCAGGGTGAAGGACTGGAAAGCGGTTTCAGTGGGGGAGCTGAAAAACTTTTTGGCCCTGTTGTTCCTCACTGGCCTTGTTCGAAAGCCTGTACTAGAGTACTATTGGTCGACCGATGACCCTGTACTCACTTCGTTCTTCGGCAAAAAGATGCCACGCAACAGGTTCCAGATCATCTGGCGGTTTCTCCACTTCACCAACAATGAGGCTGACGCTGCCGCTCACGCCGCCGCCGCTGCCGCCGCCGAAGCTGCTGGTGAGGTTGCTGTTGTCGACAGGCTTTGTAAAATCAACCCGGTCTTGCTGTACCTGACAGACAAATTCAAGCAGATGTTTGTTCCAGGTCGTAACATCAGCATCGATGAGGGGATGCTTTTGTGGAGGGGACGCCTATCCTTCAGAGTGTACAACCCAATGAAGCCCACCAAGTATGGAATAAAGTCCTACATTCTGTGCGATTCTGGAACGGGGTACTGCTACTCAATGAAGCCATATTCTGGACAGTACTCTTCCCTACCAGACACAGTCATCTTTCTGTTGCAGGGTCTTACAGGGTACGGGTTTTCGTTGTTCATGGACAACTATTATAACTCCGTGAAGCTGTATGAACTCCTCCTTGAGAAGAACACCCATGCCTGTGGTACCATGAGGCTAAAAAGAGGAGAACCACAAGCCATGAGGGATGTGACGATGTCCAGCCTGAAAGTGGGACAACGTAAGATGCTTCACAATGGCAAAGTGATGTTATTGGCCTGGCGAGACAAACGCATCGTTCGATTGATCACAACCCAGCACAAGGATGAGATGGGCACCCAGATGGTGAGGCAGAAAAAACACAGCGACAAAGTGCCACAGGAGAAGCCAGTTTGTGTCCTTGAATACAACAAGAGTATGAATGCAGTTGACCGACTAGACCAAAACCTAAGCTATTATCCCTTCATCAGGAAGACAGCCAAGTGGAGCAGCAAGTTTGTGGTCTATTTATTCCAAATCGCAATGTACAACGCATTCGTACTCTACAAGACAAGGAATCCAGGTGGCGACTGTAAGTGCATGTATGACTTCATCCTCAGCGTTGTCAAGTCTTGGACCGCTGTGAGACATGCCCCTGTCCCAGCAGACCCGCCTGTCCCCCCCCCGGCCGCCTGTCAGCAGCAACCTCACCAGCAGCAACCTCACCAGCAGCAGCCTCACCAGCAGCCTCATCCTGCCCGCCCCTGCCGTCCCCCGGCCTCTCCGCCCCCCCCTGCCCCCCCCCTGCGTCCTTATGCACCAAGAAGTCGCGAACCTTGTGACCGATTGAGTGGCGATATGAAAGTCCATGAGCTTGTCTATTGTCCCCCCACTGCCAAAAACAAGCACCCAACAAAATGGTGCAGAGTTTGCACCAGGAGGGGAGGGCGGAGTGAGACAAGGTATCAGTGCAAAAGCTGTTTGGTACCCCTCCATGTTATTGATTGCTACCTTGATTACCATACTAAGGAGAAGTATTATTGAATCATTTTGATTGTATTTGTTTGTTTTATTTTCATTTTGTATTTATTTTGACTTTGATTTATTATGCTCTGAGCCAGCCAACAGTTGGCAGTGAATGTGCTGCTAATGTTTCTCACTGCCCCAAGGGATCTGAGTGCGTGATGCCATCTTTGTCGGTGAAAGACATCTATGCCATCACGTCCTCAGACCCTCACGGGGACCACCTCCGCCCTGAGCGATTGATTACCATACTAAGGAGAAGTATTATTGAATCATTTTGATTGTATTTGTTTGTTTTATTTTCATTTTGTATTTATTTTGACTTTGATTTATTATGCTCTGAGCCAGCCAACAGTTGGCAGTGAATGTGCTGCTAATGTTTCTCACTGCCCCAAGGGATCTGAGTGCGTGATGCCATCTTTGTCGGTGAAAGACATCTATGCCATCACGTCCTCAGACCCTCACGGGGACCACCTCCACCCTGAGCGATCTGAGGAGACATTGATGTGCTGGCCAGCAAAACACACAATGATGATATATTGTATTTTTTGTATGTTTTTTGTATGTTGTACTTTGTATGTTGTACTCCACTTGAAAGACATATAAAGTGTTCAAATGTGTCTGCCTGAGTCGTTTCAAACTTTTTCTGTAGACTGTTGGTTTTATATCATAGATATACAATGGCAAACTAGCAGGTCTTGTGTGCACAAATGGAACCAGTGAAATCAGTATCCTAATCTGAAGAAAACCTGGACATAGAATATAGACAGACACATACATAGCTAGCCCTATTTGACCATTACTGTCAACCCTACGGGTCCATTTAGTTCCATTTGCACACAATCAAGAGTTATGGGGGACTGATATTCAGTAATTGGGTTCTGTAGACTGTTGGTTTTATATCATAGATATACAATTGAAAACTAGCAGGTCTTGTGTGCACAAATGGAACCAGTGAAATCAGTATCCTAATCTGAAGAAAACCTGGACATAGAATATAGAAAGACACATACATAGCTAGCCCTATTTGACCATTACTGTCAACCCTATGGGTCCATTTAGT
>NC_139953.1:50335885-50345885 GCF_963454915.1 Gymnoscopelus microlampas | reverse complement strand
ACACACACACACACACACACACACACACACACACACACACACACACACTGTTTCCTGTCATATGACGGTGTTTTTCCCCTTATTCACACACCTCCTGTTTCCTCCAGTGACATCATCATTACTGAGTTCTCCTTTAACTGTGAGAGGCCGCACATGGAACCAAATGGACCTTTATTGTGTCAGCAGCACTTTATAATAACTATATACTATAATATGTTCTATCATTTATAGATGCTTGATAAGGCATAGATAGTCCTGACTTTAGACAGTACTTGAGTAAATGTACTTAGTAGATTTGTTTTAAAAAGGTACAATAATTCAACAGTTTTCAAACACTTTAAAAAACAAACAAAAAAACCCATAAAAAAATAAAAGAATACGTGTACAAGCTCACAAAAACCGCTGGCAGTGGAGGATGAATTACAAACCTTATTTTGAGTCTTTTGGACAAAATGCCTTTTTTTTAACCCGGATGTAAACAAACCATGTCTCTGAGGAGAGACCAGTCATAGGTTGGTGAAGAGCGCCCTCTAGTGTACTCACTAAAAACAAGATCTTTTTTTTTTTGGATGCAATATTGTGTCCTTGGTAGAGATGCAAATTATCGATCAATTCATGAATTGATAATTGATAACCTTATCGACCGATTAACCGGTTAACTGATAAGCGGCTTTTTTTTAATTATCTGAGAATGTTAATTTCCCTCAATAAGGTCTAACATAAACATCTACATGTTGCTGATCTACAGAATGCAAAAGGCATATTATATTCATTAATCAAATATGTATTTGACCATTTGAGATACAGGCAATGGCATCTTTGGATGAGGAACAGAACATTAAAGGTAGGGTAAGTGATTTTCTTTGGTTAAAATAAGTGTTAAATAGCTCTATATTGTGATAGTACTCATTGCTATAGAGTGTTTGTTCAGTAAAAGGAGTCTCCTTGTCTCTCCAGCTCTTTATTAAACAGAAAATGCATTTTTGTTTCAGTTTCAGTTTCATTTCCAATTTTATCCAATCAGGATAGAGAACTCGATCAGGATACAGATTAAACAAGTGAAATTGGAAGTGATGACACTAAGAAATGAGCAGACAACATTGGAACTGGAACACTATACAAATTAAGCTTAAAAATTGGTACTTTCTCCTGATTGGCTGAGGTTTTGACACCTACCGAAAAATGTATTTTCTGTTTATTAAAGAGCTGGAGCTCCTGTTACTGAACAAACACTCTATAGCAATGATTACTATCACAATATAGTGCTTTAACCTTTTAACAAAATACTTTTTGTTTTAACCAAAAAATATCACTTACCCTACCTTTAAATGAAAAGTGCACTGTCTCGTCTGTCACATTATGCAAAATGATTAGCAGCATTTCTATAATCCCTCTTGAACTGTGAAAAGTGACAGTGAAATAACAAAGCCTGACAGTCAACTTGACACATATGACTGACTTAAAGTGAACATGAAACATCCTGGACTAGAACAGTCAACTTAAAATGTTAAGCTCAGGTTGACAAGTGAAAACGTCACTGTTTTGATAGGCTCTCTTCCTCATTATGCATAGATAGATAGGTAGGTACTAGGTACCTTATTTCACCCCGAGGGGAAATAGATAGATAGATAGATAGATAGACCTATTCATTTCTATTCAAGAATATCAGCATGTCTACGTGCTCAGGAGTGAGCCGTGAGCGCAGCCTGTTTACAGTAAGGCTAAGTGTACACGTTCAGAAGGGACTGAGTGGGCAGGGATACACAAGTATCGTCGTGACACTTTTGCCAACCTCGGAAACCTTCCTTCATTGGCTTTTTTTCCACCACTCGCCCACTTCATCTCCCAGTCCTTCTCCATGTAGTGGCAAGTGACTGTGATGTAGCTTTCTGTTGTTAATGACGTCCAACAATCTGTTGTCAGAGCTACCTTTGTCGTGGCTAACTGTGTTTTCAGGCTCTGCTTTTTTGACCCTGTAGCGTGCTTCTGTGTGGGTTGTTATGGTCCTCCAGAAGAGATATTGTACCCTGGCTCAATGACGTTTAACCCATTGAGACCTGAAGCCGATTCTACATGTCTCCTAAATCTCAGTATTTCTCACAGTTTTCTGGAAAACGTATGTTTCTATATCAGTGGTGCTCAAACTTTTCCATGTCAAGGACCCCCAAAATGATATTGTATTTGGGCCGCGGACCCCCATCAAAATATTTTGTTCCAGGGACCCCCCAGAAGCAACGATTTGAGTTAAAAAGTTCGCTTTAAAAATATATATATTCAAAGATTTGCACACATTTTCTCGATCTTTCAAAATAGCAGATCTACAAGCTCATAGCGCGGCACTTGGTGCCGCGCTATGAGCTTGTATATCTGCTATTTTGAATAGCCCAAAGTGTAAATAATGCCTTTTTAGCTCAAGTCTAAACATGACACAGTTCCAGGTCTTAATGGGTTAATAATAGCTCCTGAAACCCCTGGCCATCCACCACGTTTATCGGCATCATGTGTTTTGCAACCATGTTGCAAAATCCTCTGGGTAATGCTCTCCGCTCGTGCCTCATCACACGTCTTTTGTTTTGGGCAAACACCGCGGGTATTTTAGGTTGCGATCCACTGCTCTGCCCCAACAACACGACTGCAGGTGTGTTTTTAGCGGTGCCAACCGCTCAACGTTTGACTCTGTCCGTATGTCCGTCCGTATGTCATGTCCGTTTGTTTGTAGCACGGGATGAGCACGGCAAAGAAGCAACACATACAAACACAACACACACACACACACACAGACTTGAGGATTGCCTATGCCATCTCTCCTCTCATTGGCCCACACGTGCCACTGGTTATCAAAGAGGGTCCAGGGACCCCCAGCCTATGTTATGTCCGTCCGCCCGTATGAGCACGGGATGAGCACGGGATTTTAAACAGCTATAACTCCAGTTTGCAGCATGCCACCAAGTCCAAATTTGGTATGTGGACTTAGACCACCAATAGGGACGAGCATGAATTGCTGAAGCCCCGCCCCCTCTGTCTTCCCATTGGCTGGCCTTTAAACAGCCATAACTCAAGTTCGCAGCATGCTACGGAGTACACCACTTTGTACATGGACTAAAACCACCAATAGGGACGAACTGTAATTACTTAAGCCCCACCCCCTCTGTCTGCCCATTGGCTGGGCTTTAAACAGCCATTATTCCAGTTTGCAGCATGCCTACCAAGTATAAATTTGTTAAGTGGACTCAGACCACCAATAGGCACAAACTGAAATGAGTTAAGCCCCGCCCCAAAGGCACCGCTTCCTTCACACAGGGTGTGATTTTTTAGGTGGTACATTAACCTACTGGTTGAATTGCTGTTTGAAACAGCGTCACATAATTTTACACCTTGTATTTTTGTCTTGGTTTTTAACCCATTCAGTGCCAAACTTATTTCTGGCTTTATCACCCCTGTGCCAAGGCCAAAAATACATTGTAAAAAAAAAAGTGTTTAGGAGCCGAGATACAGCTTTTTCAGTAAGAAGTTAAACAGAAGTGAATGGAGCAGAAAATCTTCGAATCATCATATCTTGGGTTCTGAACATAAAAAAAAAGAACAGTTCTTTTTTTTTTAATTGTTCAATTAATTGTTAATTGTTTGATTTAATCGGATCATTTCTTACGGTAGTTAATCGAAAATCGATTAATTGTTAACATCCCTGGTCCTTGGCAGTCAGTGTGTTAATAAATCCACCCGTTTGAGTGTGAATTATTTTATAAAAGGTGTGTGACAGATTGAGACGTGGTTAGTGAGTGTGTTCAATAATAACACAATGTTTTATAAAGCTTTATTCAAACTGAAATCTGCTCCAAGACGTGTTATTGTGACGATGTGATTCATCTGAAGCATTCTGTGTGCTCACACACACACACACACACACACACACACACACACACACACACACACACACACACACACACACACACACACACACACACACACACACACACACACACACACACACACACACACACACACACACACACACACACACACACAGTATTCTGAACACTGTGTGAAATAATTAGCAGTCACAGCAGTGTTTGTGGGGTGGGGGGGGGGGGGGGTGTATTAACATTCTCTTTGTTTCACATGAGAATGTAGGCTGTAGTCTATAGAGACTCACTGCCTTGACACACACACACACACACACACACACACACACACACACACACACACACACACACACACACACACACTCACACTCACACATTTAAAAACCTTTCAAACATCGGCCTAAGGTGTCAAATAATATAGTCAAGTATACTTTTTACCCACGTGTGTGTGTGTGTGTGTGTGTGTGTGTGTGTGTGTGTGTGTGTGTGTGTGTGTGTGTGTGCATACAGCAGTGGGACCACAATCTATAAACCACACATAGTTCAGAGGTTTTATTTATCATATTTTGATAAATAAATATATGAAATATGTACTTAGAGTTTTTTAGAGTATATTTACTAAATATAGTGAAATATGTATGAAAAAATATGTAAATATGTAAATATGTTAAATAATGTAGCTTCACCCTGTAGACCTTCAGCTTGTGTGTTTGTTATGGTGTGTGTGTGTGTGTGTGTGTGTGTGTGTGTGTGTGTGTGTGTGTGTGTGTGTGTGTGTGTGTGTGTGTGTGTGTGTGTGTGTGTGTGTGTGTGTGTGTGTGTGTTTGTGTGTTTTTTTTAATGTGTGTGTGTTTGTTTGTGTGTGTTTGTAAGAAAGCCCAAGTAACCAACTAAATAATTCAACTGGAATCGACCCCCAGAGAGAGAGAGAGAGAGAGAGAGAGAGAGAGAGAGAGAGAGAGAGAGAGAGAGAGAGAGAGAGAGAGAGAGAGGGAGAGAGAGAGAGAGAGAGAGAGAGAGAGAGAGAGAGAGAGAGAGAGAGAGAGAGAGAGAGAGAGAGAGAGAGAGAGAGAGAGAGAGAGAGAGAGAGAGAGAGAGAGAAGAGAGAGAGAGAGAGAGAGGGAGAGGGAGAGGTTCATATCTGTACTGAGGTGACCTCATAGACATATGAACAGCAAGGAGCTTCAAACACATTAGTTACAAATGAATCAAACTGTTTTATACCAAGTGAAGAGAGAGAGAGTTAAGGGTGTGTGTGTGTGTGTGTGGGGGTCAGCTGACCCTAGACCAGCTGACGGACAGAGTGCTTGTCAACATCTGATGTATTATTTATACATCTATAAAACACACACACACACACACACACACACACACACACACACACACACACACACACACACACACACACACACACACACACACACATACACACTTAGTGATGCATCATAGCAGAAAGCCTCTAGTCATATGTATTTATAAAATAAATGTGATATATATAGTCTGTGTCTGTCTGTCTGTCTGTCTGTCTGTTGTGCTCTCTCTATCTCTCTCTCTCTCTCTCTCATGACCGTGCTCTCTGAGTGTGTATTAATATTCATATTCATGTTCATATAATGATGTCATAATGATCGTAGTGCAGTGTTCTTTTCTCACAGTAAAAGTTACATTGAGTCATTTAGAGTCATTTGAAAGCTTTTAGTCTAGTTTTAGAGACTTAATACATAACATGTTAGTCGACTAAAAGTACAGCTGATGGCGTCATAATGCCTGATTTATTCTTGTTGTGTTTCAAAAATAGCAGATCTACAAGCTCACAACGCGTCGCACTGCGACACTTTGTGAGCTTGTAGATCTGCTATTTTCGTAGTGCGACACGCCTGCCAAGCAAGCATACAATTACTTGATGTCCAGCAACATGTTTTGGTCATAGTTTTAGTCGACTAAATGAACGCTGGGTCATTGTTGACATGAAAAAGATTGAGAATCACTGATATATTATTATAGAAACATACGTTTAAAAGAAAAAAACTGTTAGGATTTAGAAGACATTTGTAGAATCCCCCAGAAGCAAAGATTTGAGTTCGCTTTAAAAAATATATATATATTCAAAGATTTGCACAAATGTTTCACGATTTTTCAAAAATAGCAGATCTACAAGCTCATAGCGCGGCACTCTCACCATAGAAAATAAAAAAAAAAATCGTTCCCAGTCTAAATGGATTTAAACACGTCTCTGCTTCTAGTGACTCATATTGTCTTTATAATGAATGGATATAGATTCAGTTTTATCCATTATTTTATTTCATGAAGGGATTTCATGGATTTCATGGATTTCATGCATGAACTCCAGGAGGAAAACAACATAAAATATGATCTTATGATCTTATCAATAAGTCATTATAATTACATCATGATTGCATCATCAATTGATCAGGCAGTGGATTTATAATGTGTTTTTTTTGCAGATTTAAATCCCTTTTCCTTTTAGTCATTTATATTATTATATTATTATTATATTATTATTATTATTATAATTACATTATTTAAATGCCTTCTGCAGAACTCCAGGCAAAACATAACCTGAGGTAAATAATGAACCTCTTCTCAAAAGCCATGAATACTGTAATAATCATAATCATAATACTAATACTAATCATAATAATTGTGTGGTTCATATTCTACTGGTTTTAACCAGAACATTTGGTCAATAAACTGTGTTTCCATATAGATTCATGCATATAGGAGTTTAAAGAGATACACACTGCTTTTAATCCTTACAGTGGGGCAAAAAAGTATTTAGTCAGCCACCATTTTGCAAGTTATCCCACTTAAAACGATGAGAGAGGCCTGTAATTTTCATCATAGTTATACATCAACTATGAGAGACAAAATTAGGGGAAAAAATCCAGAAAATCACATTGTCTGATTTTTAAAGAATTTATTTGCAAATTATGAGGAAAATAAGTATTTGGTCAATAACAAAAGTTCATCTCAATACTTTGTTATATACCCTTTGTTGGCAATGACAGAGGTCAAACGTTTTCTGTAAGTCTTCACAAGGTTACCACGCACTGTTGCTGGTATGTTGGCCCATTCCTCCACGCAAGATCTCACCCCGTAGGATCAATTTTTTTAATTTTTTTTTAAGAACGGTGAGCAAAAATCCCAGAACCACACGGGGGGACTTAGTGAATGACCTGCAGAGAGCTGGGACCAAAGTAACAAAGGCTACCATCAGTAACACACTACGCCGCCAGGGACTCAAATCCTGTAGTGCCAGACGTGTCCCCCTGCTTAAGCCAGTAGATGTCAGCCCGTCTGAGGTTTGCTAAAGAGCATTTGGATGATCCAGAAGAGGATTGGGAGAACGTCTATGGTCAGATGAAACCAAAATAGAACTTTTTGGTAGAAACTCAACTTCTCGTGTTTGGAGGGAGAAAGAGTGCTGAGTTGCAACCAAAGAACACCATACCTACTGTGAAGCATGGGGGTGGAAACATAATGCTTTGGGGCTGTTTTTCTGCAAAGGGACCAGGACGACTGATCCGTGTAAAGGGAATAATGAATGGGGCCATGTATCGTGAGATTTTGAGTGAAAACCTCCTTCCATCAGCAAGGGCATTGAAGATGAAACGTGGCTAGGTCTTTCAGCATGACCATGATCCCAAACACACCGCCCGGCAACGAAGGAGTGGCTTCGTAAGAAGCATTTCAAGGTCCTGGAGTGGCCTAGCCAGTCTCCAGATCTCAACCCCATAGAAAATCTCTTGGAGGGAGTTGAAAGTCTGTGTTGCCCAGCGGCAGCCCCAAAACATCACTGCTCTAGAGGAGATCTGCATGGAGGAATGGGCCAACATACCAGCAACAGTGTGTGGTAACCTTGTGAAGACTTACAGAAAACCTTTGACCTCTGTCATTGCAACAAAGGGTATAAAAAGTATTGAGATGAACTTTTGTTATTGACCAAATACTTATTTTTTTTTCTTATTTTTTTTTTTAATTTTGTCTCTCATAGTTGATGTATAACTATGATGAAAATTACAGGCCTCTCTCATCTTTTAAGTGGGAGAACTTTCACAATGGTGGCTGACTAAATACTTTTTTTGCCCCACTGTATATAGGGTGTGTGTGTGTGTGCGGGCGGGCGGGCGGGTGTGTGTGACAGCTATGTAGAGAGAGAGAGAGAGAGAGAGAGAGAGAGAGAGAGAGAGAGAGAGAGAGAGAGAGAGAGAGAGAGAGAGAGAGAGAGAGAGAGAGAGAGAGAGAGAGAGAGAGAGAGAGAGAGAGAGAGAGAGAGAGAGAGAGAGAGACTGTATCTGTCATAATGGCATTAAGGCTAATCTGCTTGAAAGAACATCCACTCCTGTTGCTTTCTGTAGCGCACTCACACACTGTCTGTCTCACACACACACACACACACACACACACACACACACACACACACACACACACACACAGAGGCTGTGATGTGAATAGCAGGTGTCAACTGCTCTGATGAGGTGTGTGTGTGAGTGCAGCTACATCTCAGATTAAATTAATATTCGAATATGCCTCGAATATAGGGAAATACATTTTATATTTGAATTAAAAACATATATATATATATATATATATATATATATATATATACTTTTTGTTATGTTTATTTGATAGGGACAATACAAAAAACAATGGATCAAGTTATAAAAACAAACAAAATATGTTTTATTGGATCTGAGCTCTTGATACATAGTTGTCTGTATTGTCTGTGTCAAATAAACACAATAAAGTGAAACCTCTTCCAGAGTAGAACTCTTTGAAAACACTGAGCCTGTGTGTGTGTGTGTGTGTGTGTGTGTGTGTGTGTGCGTGCGTGTGTGCGTGCGTGCACTAGAGGGTAGCATGGGTCCGGGTAGACCCGAATACCCGAGACCCGAACCGAGAACCGAACATTTTATTGAACCGAAAACCGAACAAAATATTGACTTGTCCGTCGGGCAGGTTCGGATCGTTTCCAATTCCCTCGGGGCTTGGTCGGATCCATTTGAAATAGATAGACCCGGGAGGACCCGAGCTTTTTTTTCTAAAACTATATATATATATATATCTCAGGGATTCCGTTAGCCAGTATTTACCGGCCATTGACCGGTAAAATGTTTAATTGGCCGGTAATTATAAACACCACCGGCCACCGTGGCCGGTTGGGAAAATGCTGTTATTAGACTATTTCATCATTTAAGCCTATAATTAATATTATTATTTGCATAAAGTAGTTGACTACAACCATTAAAATCATAATCATTTAAAGTTTATATCATGATCTGACTGTGTGGTTTAATTCTGACAGCCTGCTCTGCTCTGCGCTGCAGTTATAGAATAGCCTATTCGTTGTACGATGGTGTTGTGCGTTGTTAATATCAGAGCTACAAGCTCACAGCACGTCTCAACGCGCCGCTTTGTGAGCTTGTATGTCTGCTATTTTTGATACGCCACAACACAGCTGAGAGACACAGCTGTGTCTCCTCCTAATCAGTGCTGAGTAGGGTGTTCGCTCGGGTGTTGATAAACAGAACCGAGGTTCCGAGGTGACACTGATAGAATCTGAACCAAGCCGGACCCAATTGTCGATAAAGGGACCAGAACACGTGTGGGTCGTGGATATTATGCAAGCACAGTGACTGTCTGTCTGCAATGGATACAGTGGTGAAAGTTGGACGACGGTGTCGCGCAGGGAAAGGCTCTGGCACAGCTCGCCCCAAAACACCATCGCCCCCATTGTTCAGGCGGACCAGCGGTTCTTGTATTCTTGTATTTGTTTTACTGAGGATAAGGGTAGAAATAGGTTTAGGATTAGGTATAGTTTTACTGAGGTCAAGATTAGGAATAAGGTTAGGTTTAGGTATAGTTTTACTGAGGTTAAGATTAGGAATAAGGTTAGGTTTAGGCATAGTTTACTGATATGTTTATGAATGTTTAGGTATACCAGGCGAATACCGACGGATTTTCCCCGGTGGCGACTGTGTTTTGGGGCGAGCGCCAAGCGGGCGTTTTCATAGTTTGGGTATTCGTTGCGCAGCAGTTCACTTTCATGCCCACTTTATTCATTTCATTCAGGACAGGTCACACAATGGACAATTGATATGAATCTAGGCTCATTC
>NC_139953.1:50325885-50330885 GCF_963454915.1 Gymnoscopelus microlampas | reverse complement strand
TCATATTGTGATGACCACACACCGCCCACTTCACACTGGGTGTCACAACAGTGACATAGTGCTCCAATTCCACATCCTGTGATTGGCTAGTGAGACACATGATGAAAATAATGTAAAACCATTTTGATGTGAGAGTAGTATATTTAACTGAGATGTTGTGTATCAGTGAAAAAGAATCGCAAAATCACTATATGGTTAAAATGAGGAAAGTAAAAACCGAAACAAAGACAATGGAAAGTCTTCCTAGAACTGTCCCTGTGAGACCCAAGTGTATATCCCAAGAGCTTAAACACAGAATTGTGACAAAGCACAGATCTGGTCAAGGTTCCAGAGAAATTTCAGCTGAACTTAAGATTTCTAAAAATACAGTGGCCTACATAATCTAACAATGGAAGAGACGAAGCTTGGTGGGAGACGTAAAGAAGAATCCAAAAATTGCTTTAGCTGAAATGAGAATAGAAGAAAATGATACAATGAAAATCATGAGGTCAAAGGACAGAGAACAAACACACATTGAAGATAAGAAGATGGAAGAAAATATTACTATGTTTGAAATGAGGAAAGCAAAAACCGATATGAAGAAGGCTAGGAAGATCTTCCTAGATCTTCCTAGATCCCTAGATCATGTTGTGATGACCACACACCGCCCACTTCACACTGGGTGTGATTTTTATTCTGTAATAAGTTACAGGAGTTGTTACTGTATGGTGTGTGTGTGTGTGTGTGTGTGTGTGTGTGTGTGTGTGTGTGTGTGTGTGTGTGTGTGTGTGTGTGATATGAAAAGTGAGCTTACCATGATCACAGTAATCCTTCATCATGTTCCATCATATTCAAGGGCTTTTGCAGATAAAAGAGGGCAGGTGTGTGTGTCTGTGTCCAGCTGACGCTCGTTGATGCTCCTTAATGTTATAGGCATCAAAGCAATCATGCTTTTGCTCTGTCAAACAGGCCAACATGTAATCTAACATTATTGGGACTAGTTGTACGCACTCTTGTTTTATTGTCTCCGCCAGGCCGAAGGCATGGTGGAGAGTATGTTTTCGTTTGATTTTCGTTGGTTCCACCGTGACAATATGTTGACATATTGTCAACACAGACAGCAGAAAGCCAAAGCTAAGAAACAGAGACAAAGACCACTTGAATCCCTAAATGACAAAAAACAAAGACGAGCCACAAATGCTGACAACATGACACAGCAAAGATTGCTACATTCTCTGGAAGAAAGAGTACAAGAGTCTGTAAAGAACATAGAAAGGAAAAGAAGGCACTGGTCACAGTATTCAATAGATGAAAGACAACATCAACGAGCAGATTACACCAATAAGAAGAGACGCTACAGATCACTTAAAGAACAAGAAGACGTTCAAGCTGATGAAGCTGGTGCCGCATGCATCTTGGAATAAATTCCAATATTTGCTGGCGGAGACTTGTGCTCCGAGGAGCACATTTTCTAGTTATTGTATTGTTTTATTGGATCTTGTTTAGTCGATACACTTATTTGTTTTATCTCTTACTCATTTGATTTTCCTATTTTGTATCATCTGTTTAAGACAGTAGGTAGCTGATTTATGTCACTTTTACCTTAGCACTAGGTATACTCTTAGCCGCTTGTTTTAGAAGAGAATGCACTTCAGACTTCTGGTGATTAGTAGTTTAGTTCCCTATCCCTATGTCCCTATGTACTTATTGTAAGTGGCTTTGGATAAAAGCGTCTGCTAAATCAGTGGTTCTCAAACTTTTTCATGTCAAGGACCCCCAAATTGACGCTTATTAGCCCGCGGACCCCCATTTGAAAAGATATGCCAAGGCCCCCCATAAGAGAATATTTTCACGGCTCTATAGCAGTGAATTTCAAGCATTTTCATTTCTTGGACCCCCAGTTTGACATGCATTAAGGCTACGGACCCCCATTTACTGGCATTTCTATCTCTGGGACTCCAATTTATATTGTAAAATCAATGTTAATTTAACTCTGAGAGTGTACAAATGGAACCAAATGGACCCGTTAGGGTCCATTTGGTTCCATTTGTACACTCTCAGACTTACAGACCCATAAGGGTCCATTTGGTTCCTAAATATCTCGAACACACTCAAACACACTCACTCGAACACACTCATGCGCACACGCACACACACACACGCGCACACGCACGCGCGCACGCACGCGCGCACGCACGCGCGCACGCACGCGCGCACGCACGCGCGCACACACACACACACACACACACACACACACACACACACACACACACACACACACACACACACACACACACACACACACACACACCATTAGCTGCAGTGTGTGTGTGTGTGTGTGTTAATGATCTAGTGGGTCACATTTAGACCCTGGTTGGTTTCCATGACGACGCAATAAATGATTAATAATTACCCACTCATGTGGAATCAGTGAACTAACAGGGAAATGACCAAATATGGTCGTGCTATTGGTTAACTGCCACTGCCACTGACGTGTTTGGGTTTTCCACAGAATAGCAGATATAAAAGCTCATAGCGCGGCACAAGCTTGTAGATCTGCTATTTTTGAATAGCCAAAGTATAAGATCATGGTTAAAGTGGTTAAAATCTACAGTGACAGATGCTCTGCGGTCTTAACTCATTCACTGCCAAAATTAATTGGTTAATTAATTAAAGGGATATTTCACTTTCAAAACAATTTTTTTCTCAAGAAGTGGAGCTCTGATTGAATGGTCTACTTTCAATTTTTTGACCCTCCAGACAGTTTATAAGTTGCTTGACTCAAAATTTTGAGTAAACGTACTTTACTTTCCACCACTCCCAAAGTCACATGACTTTATACAGTGTTTTGACAACGTACATACCTGTACATATATGGTACAGTCCAGTCACACATAAGGTATTAATGGTACAGTCCAGTCACACATAAGGTGATAATGGTACAGTCCAGTCACACATAAGGAATTAATGGTACAGTCCAGTCACACATAAGGTATTAATGGTACAGTCCAGTCACACATAAGGTGATAATGGTACAGTCCAGTCACACATAAGGTATTAATGGTACAGTCCAGTCACACATAAGGTAATAATGGTACAGTCCAGTCACACATAAGGTAACAATGGTACAGTCCAGTCACACATAAGGTAACAATGGTACAGTCCAGTCACACATAAGGTAACAATGGTACAGTCCAGTCACACATAAGGTAATAATGGTACAGTCCAGTCACACATAAGGTGATAATGGTACAGTCCAGTCACACATAAGGTAATAATGGTACAGTCCAGTCACACATAAGGTATTAATGGTACAGTCCAGTCACACATAAGGTAACAATGGTACAGTCCAGTCACACATAAGGTAACAATGGTACAGTCCAGTCACACATAAGGTAATAATGGTACAGTCCAGTCACACATAAGGTATTAATGGTACAGTCCAGTCACACATAAGGTAATAATGGTACAGTCCAGTCACACATAAGGTAATAATGGTACAGTCCAGTCACACATAAGGTATTAATGGTACAGTCCAGTCACACATAAGGTAATAATGGTACAGTCCAGTCACACATAAGGTATTAATGGTACAGTCCAGTCACACATAAGGTGATAATGGTACAGTCCAGTCACACATAAGGTGATAATGGTACAGTCCAGTCACACATAAGGTAATAATGGTACAGTCCAGTCACACATAAGGTAATAATGGTACAGTCCAGTCACACATAAGGTATTAATGGTACAGTCCAGTCACACATAAGGTGATAATGGTACAGTCCAGTCACAGACCGGACAGAGAAAGACGTGTCAGCTATAAGCCTTTAGCTCATCCTGTTAGCGTAGGCAGGAAACACACACACACACACACACACACACACACAGTATAGTGAGTAGTGGACAGTTTATTGAAGGTCATGTAGAGACGGTCCTGACGCTGCATGTATTATATTGTTGCTGTCAGAGCAGAAACCTCTTAGAAACCTCTTTCTAACGTTGTTCTAACGTTTTGAGTTTTTTTTAGTGAATTAACGTCCTACGTTGATCACACTAACAGCATCAAAAGTATCAGATCTACAAAAGCTCAAAACGCGCCAGAGAGGACAGGCTGTGCTCTCACTGTGTTTAATGAGCGGTGGAGACAGAACTATGTGACACATATAAACACATAAGAGCAGATTAATATCAGACATTCACACACATAACAAACACTAAAATACAGTTTGACTCTATCAGGTAATCCTCTACTTATTGGGTGAGAAAGACCTGTCACGACATGAGGGACAATGGCTGAACACACTATAAGTCTACTACAGTTAATACACTCATGTCATGTTGCTTATTGTTGTCTTGTTTGTATTATTGTTCTGATTCTGAACATGTATTATTATTGTGTATGATAATGTATGTAATGCTTTGGCAATAGAAGAATGCTTGTCATGACAATTAAGCATATTTTAATAGAGAGAGAGAGAGAGAGAGAGACTAATTGAATATACTTATAGAGTGTGCCAACGCGTCGTCATCACGAGGGGGGTTGTCATTGGGCAATGTTAAGGTTTTTACCCCTCAAAGATGTCCGCAGCTACTAAAAGACACTTGTTGACGCCCCATTCAGGAATTTTGGCACGCTCTATATAACTATTTTATAAAATACAAATTGTAATGTAAAAGAACACATTAAACATTATGCAGCATTTAAATGACATTCTTTGTTAAAGAGGAACAACTTTTGATGACGAGACATAATTATATATTTGTTCATAAAATAACTCCAAGTGTCTTTGTTTACAATCTGCTGCAGCACAGTTCTCATACTGCTGTGTGTGTGTGTGTGTGTGTGTGTGTGTGTGTGTGTGTGTGTGTGTGTGTGTGTGTGTGTGTGTGTGTGTGTGTGTGTGTGTGTGTGTGTGTGTGTGTGTGTGTGTGTGTGTGTGTGCACACGTACGTTCGTGCATGTGTGTGTGTAGGTGATTTATCAAAGTAGACACACCCAAGGCTCTGTAACACACTCAAGA
>NC_139953.1:50298385-50323385 GCF_963454915.1 Gymnoscopelus microlampas | reverse complement strand
CAGTGGCTCAGGGGCTCAGTGACTCAGGGGCTCAGTGACTCAGGGGTTCAGTGGCTCAGGGGCTCAGTGACTCAGTGGCTCAGTGACTCAGTGACTCAGTGGCTCAGGGGCTCAGTGACTCAGGGGCTCAGTGACTCAGGGGTTCAGTGGCTCAGGGGCTCAGTGGCTCAGGGGCTCAGTGACTCAGGGGCTCAGTGACTCAGGGGTTCAGTGGCTCAGTGACTCAGGGGCTCAGTGACTCAGTGACTCAGTGGCTCAGGGGCTCAGTGACTCAGGGGCTCAGTGACTCAGGGGTTCAGTGGCTCAGGGGCTCAGTGGCTCAGGGGCTCAGTGACTCAGGGGCTCAGTGACTCAGGGGTTCAGTGGCTCAGTGACTCAGGGGCTCAGGGGCTCAGTGACTCAGGGGTTCAGTGGCTCAGTGACTCAGTGACTCAGGGGCTCAGTGACTCAGTGACCCAGGGGCTCAGGGGCTCAGTGACTCAGGGGTTCAGTGGCTCAGTGACTCAGTGACTCAGGGGCTCAGTGACTCAGGGGCTCAGTGGTTCAGCGGTTCAGGGGTAGAGCGGCCGGATGGCAACCGTGAGGTTCCCAGTTGGATCCTCAGAGTTAGTGTAGAAGTGTCCTTGAGTAAGACACTGAACCCCTAATTACTCCTGATGACCATGTGTCCTCCTCCGTGTGTGTGTGTGTGTGTGTGTGTGTGTGTGTGTGTGTGTGTGTGTGTGTGTGTGTGTGTGTGTGTGTGTGTGTGTGTGTGTGTGTGTGTGTGAATGTGCGTGTAATGCACAATCTATATAAAGTGCTTTGCATGTATAAAGTCACCATTTACCATTGATCATGATTATTGTAGAGTTTTTCTCATCGTTGGCTCTTTGAGCCCAACGATGCAGCTGTTGTTTTATTTATTATTTATTCATCTTCCTACAGAATACATTTCATACACAGTCATGTGACCATACACAGATTAACTCTTTAGCTACCACAGTATATACAACTAAGTAAAGGCCCAGACTGACGGCAGAATTTTATATTAACACATTACGTTCGGTGGCAGAAATCTCGCCGTTGCGCTGAGCTGTTTAAAGCTGTAGACTCCACGACCAGCGATCCATGAAAAACAATGCATGCGTGCACGGTGCACGATGGTCCTGGCTAACGCCTGGAACGGTAACATCTCTCACGTGAGTCACAATGGGGGGAGGGATCGTGCGTCCAAAATTAGTCGTTTTCCCCACCGGAAAAAGTTTCAGAGCTACAGAGGTTTTTATCAAGGAGATGCAGAACGGAAGCGGACGGGGAGCCATGTTTTTTGGCGCGGTGATCCATCTGTCCCTTCCTTCTCAGAATCACCGTGGGTGATTCCAGATCTGCGCTAGCCCCCCCCCCCCCCCTTGTGGGAAAAAAAACAAAAGAAACAAAAAGATTGAAAACACGTGATTTTACGGTTTTGGCACCGAATGTGTTTTAACATATCCACCGCCAAGGGCTAATCTCAGAATGTACTCACCAGTGCCAAGGTTTTATTGTTGTTTTTTGTTTTTTTCACGTCGCCATAGACCCCGTTAAAATCCTTTAGAATGCGTGATGGACTGTTTGTAAACAACGTGCACATGTCCCTGTGTCTACTAGTGCAGACCACGTGTCTAACGGAGCCGCCATGTTTGAGTTCTGACCGTTTATGTTAACATGGGAAATGCGAGGAGAAAAAACTACACAGGCTAAACAGGGGTTTTAGTGTGCGCCTTAGAATGGAGGCCGACGGGAAACAAAAAACGGGATCGCACTTCCGGTCAACTTCCGGTGGTGTTACACTGAAAATGGTCCCCCTAGAAAATTGAAAAAAATTATAATAATCGAAAAAAAGGAAAAAGCACCCGGACCGTAGCACTACGGTCTCGGCGCTTAACAGTTGGATTTAACGGACCGTAGGACTACGTTCTTGGCGGTGGATGTGTTAATAAGTTAACCAGGACGTGAACTGGTCCAAACTGGCAGAATTCCACGAGTTAACTCGTCCATGGCGGTCAATGAGTTAATTATATCAATGTAAACAACCGATCTTATTCGTGCTAATACGGTCTTAATCACTGTCACACAAGCTCATTAGCATAATGCCATTAACGTGCTCTCATTAACATAATCTCATTAACTGCTACGTGTGCATTGTTGAGACAGATTTGTGTCAGTGTCCTAATATGGGCGTGTGAACATGACTCATCACCTGGAGCCTGATTGTTCTCAGTCATTATTTACTCTTCTAAAACGGACTGTCCCAAATCCTTCATTCTTATTGGCTAATTATGGTGATTAAAAACACACTATAACCTACACCTTGACTCAGCCTATATCAGTCACAGGCGCGTTCACAGAGATAGGCTCTAAATCTGGCATTAATATTATTAATTCATATTGAATATCCTGCTTACAGTGATATGAAGACAGCAGTTATGTTTTGTTGTCAGCGGCTCTTTTTTTATACCACGACCCCATCACCAGGGACGTGCACAGATAGACTCTAGGTGGGGCTAGAGCACCTGCCCTTTTGCCCTCTTGACCAGAAGTGCCCTTTTAAAAAAATAAATAAAAAAAGTTTTGTTTTTTTCCAGTTTACAGCAGGGGTCTTCAACAGGGAGGTCCGGGACCCCTAAGGGGGTCCTCAGAGTTACTACAGGGGGTCCGCCAAATCTTTATGTGATATGATTTTTCTTTTTACCATAACCACTTGAAACCTAGCATCCCTTTTCTGAGGAGAACTTTAGCCAAAAATAGCAGATCTACAAGCTCACAACGCCTCGCACTGCGAGGCGTTGTGGGCTTGTAGATCTGCTATTTTTGGCAAAGAGGTATAGGTGTAGAGGGAAAAAAGAGCAGACCAAGTAAACAAAAAAAAGCATAATTTACTTGAGCACCTGCCCCTCAAAATGTCTGTGCACGCCACTGCCCATCACACCCCCCCTCAATAGGTACAGCTGCTCAGGCTTGTGAAACAACCCTGCCTAACTAGGCTACTGCAAGGCTGTATTCAATGAACATTAATGGCATTCATTCATCACGTCTCCTTCATGTTAGTCCAGACTTTTGTTCCGTCTTTTTTTTACCGTTTCTTCATTTAAAAAAAAACAATCTACGGTTAAAAAAACCTAAATGTGTTGCCGATCCACGCCCCCAACGCCACCTTCCCACGCCCCCACTTTGGGTCACGCACCACAGTTTGAGAACCTCTGCTTCATGTGTTTAGCACCGGGGTCCTCTGAGGTATTTTTGGGGATAGAAGAGAGGTAGGGGAGACCAAAAACACACAAAAAAAGAAGAAAAAGTTAAAATTCATGGTGTAGTCCCTTTAACAGGCAGCATACAGGGAGTGACCATCATAGACACTAATGTGTGTGTGTGCATGTCCATATGTGTGTGTGTGTGTGTGTTAACAGGCAGCATACAGGGAGCTACCATCGTAGACACTAATGTGTGTGTGTGCATGTCCATATGTGTGTGTGTGTGTGTGTGTGTGTTAACAGGCAGCATACAGGGAGCGACCATCGTAGACGCTCTAGACACTCTGTACATCATGGAGATGTATGAAGACTTTGATGTGGCGACAGACTGGGTGGAGAAGAACCTGGACTTTAACATGGTGAGATCTGTGTTTTTATACTGTATCTAAATACTGTATTAACTCATTCAGTGCCACAATCCGTCAAATCCGTCATAAAAAAAAAAATCAAAATAAAAGTTTTTTTTTTTGTTTTTGTTTTTTTGGAAAAACATGTTCAGAACCCAAGATATGATGATTTGAAGATTTGCTGCTCCATCCACTCCTTGTTTAACCTATAACTTAAAAAGGCTGTATCTCGCTTCCTAAGCACTTTGTTTTTTTTACAATGAATTTTGGCTTAAATCATATATATTCAGAAGATTTGCACACATTTTCACGATTTTTCAAAAATAGTAGATCTACAAGCTCATAGCGCAATACACAAACTCAACAAAGTTGCAGAACCCATGTTGCAGAACGCAAAGTTGCAGAACCCACCTCTCAGCAGGTGTGTGCTGGCAGGTCGCTCAAAACAAGAGCGATTACCAGCAAAAGCATATTGGGTGATTTTGGCACATTTTTGCTCGGCGCTACCCACACGTTTGCCTGTGTTGCTCATTCCATCAATGCCCGATGCTTACAACCTGTACCTCGTTGTAAAGGTGACTAATCACCGATAAAAATGATATATAACACTATACTGATTGGTATTAGTAAAGGGGAGATATAATGGCCCAAATTCAAGTTTCCTTACATTTTGTGAGCGGTTTATATAAATATTTATATTTTTATCCACCTGTTTCCTAGGCTTTTCACTGTGTTCCACTTCCTGTCTTTTGATCCAATGAAATCCAATGAAACTGTTCAGATGACTAATGAAATCCAATGAAATCCGACAGGAAGTGGAAAACACAAGCCTAGGAAACAGGTGGATAGCGAATATTTGTAACTCAAATCTTTGCTTCTGGGGAATTCTACAAATGTCTTCTAAATCCTAAGAGTTTTTTTTTTTTTAAACTTATGTTGCTATAATATCACTGGTTCTTAAACCTTTTCATGTCAAGGACCCCCAAAATGTATTTGGCCACGGACCCCCATCTCAAAATATGTTGTTCCAGGGACCCCCAGAAGCAAAGCTTTGAGTTAAAAATGTTCTCTTTAAAATACATATTCAAAGATTTGCACACATTTTCACGATTTAAAAAAAAGAAATTGCAGAAAAGATCATAGATCAGATCTACAAGCTCTCGGTGCAGCGCTATGAGCTTGTATATCTGCCATTTTTAAATAGCCAACGAAATGTAAAAAGACAGATGCGTTTGTTCACTAAAGTCTGTGGAATAATAATGGTGATGAAGGCACGACTAAAGTCCAGGATTAGATTAGATTAGATTAGATTGCTTTAACCCTTTAACAGACAAACAAAGGCATCACTTACAGACCCTTTGCCCCTATAGCTCTAAACTCATTGTTACGATGATTCATTTTGTTTCCTAATGGAGTTAGAGCTGCTCACATTACATAACTACTGCTTTTTTATATCACAGGAAAAAAAGAAAGAATATATTGCTGTGTCATTGTCCCCCCAATATCATTCAGCCTCTCTCTGTGTGTGTATGCGTGTGCGTGTGCGTGTGCGTGTGCGTGTGCGTGTGCGTGTGCGTGTGCGTGTGCGTGTGGGTGTGCGTGTGTGTGTGTGTGTGTGTGTGTGTGAGAGAGAGAGAGAGATCTGGTCTCAGACAAGATCAGAGAAGTACAGGAAAGGACAACAGAAATTAATCTGGTTTGATCACAATGACACACATGTCATTTCACTGCAACATATTCCAAATGCCCCAGATAATGACTTATTAGATGAAATTAGAAACAAACGTTACTGTCTTTGACATAGGCTGCCCATTAGATTTGTATATGGACACTTGTTTTACATCCAAACTTATGAAATATCAGCCTTTGGTGGAACGTATTATGGCCTTATTGTCCTTTTGTTACGGAGTCTTAGGATTTAACTGTCAACTTATTGTCCTTGTGTTGGGGAGTCTGAGGATATAACCGTCAACTTATTGTCCTTGTGTTGGGGAGTATAAGGATTTAACTGTCAACTTATAGAGTACAGAAGTCCTGACGTCACTCGTTCATCCCCTGGGTCGTAGAAGTAACGTATCTATATAGAATAACATTGGGTCATCTTAGAATCGTCTCATATAAGAATTGTGGTACAAAAATTGTGGTCGGCGATATTGTCAGGGAGGAGGTTCTGTATGGTTTATGATAGTCAGTCACTCATATTTGATACAGTCTGTTTCTGGTGAAAATGTAACTAATTCGTCAGAAGTAACATTATGGTTTTCTCACCGTCAGTTGATGCTTCATATCCATAAGAGTAAAACCTCCGGGATCATTTGTTTATTTTTAGAACACAGTTCTTATTTGACGTGATATTAAACACGTCTATGGGATTCAGAATGGGAGAAAAAAACACGACCCAGGTAGGATGTGTAAATGACGTCAGACTTGGGTGCTCTATAGGGATTGTGCTCCGTGGCGTGTGTGTGTGTGTGTGTGTGTGTGTGTGTGTGTGTGTGTGTGTGTGTGTGTGTGTGTGTGTGTGTGTGTGTGTGTGTGTGTGTGTGTGTGTGTGTGTGTGTGTGTGTGTGTGTGTGTGTGTGTGTGTGTGTGTGTGTGTGTGTGTGTGTGCGTGTGTGCGTGCATCAGTCATATTTCATATGTTCTACATTAATAAGTAATGATTCTACAGCATGTTTGAATCATCTCTTCTTATTTAGAAACATGTTTTATTAACACATTCATTGCCATTAATGCAGAGACCCTGATTCACCCGCAGCCTGTTCGGCTTCAAATCATTCATTTACATATTTATGTGAATGAATGAATGAATGGGCTGTGTATCTGTTGCACTGTTAATCCCTGTGGGCTGAATGAATGGGCTGTGTATCTGTTGCACTGTTAATCCCTGTGGGCTGAATGAATGGGCTGTGTATCTGTTGCACCTTGGGCTGTTTGCATGCCTGAGGAGAAACAGCTGATTTACAAGTTTACGCGTCACAAAGTGAGCCTCTGGTTGTAAAATTGTAGATCAGCTGTTTTTGCTATTTTGTAATATTTAAAAATGTGTGAAAGTCTTTCAACAACAAAATAATGATGACGATTATGCAAACATAATGTAATTATCTCAAATAATTGTGATTAGACGATACAGTAATAATTGTGACAGGCCTAACCAAAGCCTATACACAGTGGTGGAAAAAGTACTCAAATTCTTTACTTAAGTAAAAGTACCAATACTGTGAGCTTGTAGATCTGCTATTTTCAAATAGCCTAGGTATGAAATAGGTTTAAAGTGGTTACTGTATGTTTCATTATATCATAATTTATATCTGCAAAGTAACTAGTAACTAAAGTTTTCAAATAATTGTAGTGGAGTAAAAGTACAATATTTGCCTCTGAGATGTAGTGGAGTAGAAGTAAAAGTATTGGAAATTGGAAATACTCAAGTAAAGTACAAAAACCTCAAAATTGCACTTAAGTACAGTACTTAAGTAAATGTACTTAGTTACTTTCCACCACTGCCTATACATGTTCTATACATGTTCTACACAGGGGCCTTTCCGGGGCCCGTTTTCAACAGCATACATCACATTATATATTCATACTTTATGTTTCATAGAGACACATTTCCATAACATTTCATTAATAATGAGTCTGACAAGCGGCTAATGGCAAAGCTCTGCTCCAATGAGTCACACACACACACACACACACACACACACACACACACACACACACACACACACACACACACACACACACACACACACACACACACACACACACACACACACACACACACACACACACACACACACACACACACACACACACAGAGTTCAGGCTCAGATGATTCATTCATTGAATTAGAATCTAAAGTTGTTTTTTTAATCTTTCATTTTCTCTCTGGAGAAATTCACCCCGTGTGTCTGTTTGATGTGAGATCTGATCTACAAGCTCACACTGCACTGTGACGTGAATGAGATCTGATCTACAAGCTCTCACTGCACTGTGATGTGAATGAGATCTGATCTACAAGCTCTCACTGCACTGTGATGTGAATGAGATCTGATCTACAAGCTCTCACTGCACTGTGACGTGAATGAGATCTGATCTACAAGCTCTCACTGCACTGTGACGTGAATGAGATCTGATCTACAAGCTCTCACTGCACTGTGATGTGAATGAGATCTGATCTACAAGCTCACACTGCACTGTGACGTGAATGAGATCTGATCTACAAGCTCACACTGCACTGTGACGTGAATGAGATCTGATCTACAAGCTCACACTGCACTGTGATGTGAATGAGATCTGATCTACAAGCTCTCAAAGCAGTTGGTATGCAGGTAGTGAAATCTGCGCACATACAATCTCTGTTCATTCACCTACAAAATAGTTGATCTACAAGCTCTCATGTTGTTGTTCATTCACCTATATGAACTTGAAGCTGAATGAAGGCTTCACTGCTGACAGAATGAACTTGAAGCTGACCAATCACAGTAGCCTAACTAGCTGTGGTACAGTAGGTACAACCAGAGCCATAGAGAGAGAGAGTTGCGTCAGGCTAGTCGCCTCCTGTAGTTCCTAACATTGGAACTTCCTCATTGAGAACGTCTGCGTTCCATTGTTACAATGAGAGTCAACGTTAGTGTCATCACTGTCACAGGCTTAATCCACACGTACGGGTCTTTTCATAAACCTAGATTTCGTTTTAGTTTTTGAAAATCTCCGCGTCAACACGACCACGTTTACAAACATCTCTCTGTCGTCATGACAACGCATTAAGACGGTAAAAACACAGCTGTCATCGCAGACTGTCTGTTCACAACGCTCAACAAGTGCAGTCTCACGATGACAGCCACATATATCTTATTATTAAAGATTTACCTTTGTCATTTTGAAAGGAAGATAATGATAATTTCTTAAAATATACAGTAGCGCCGGTCAGTGCTCGTCTTTGGATTTCTCAATAAAATGATACATTGAGCAGTGAGCACGTTGAAAAACAGGGCGTCAGAAAACAATGTGTATTATGTCTTTTATATTTCCCTGAACCGATTATTTGACAAAGTTTGCAATCTTTCATAAAATTGTTTATTCAAACGCTTGTCCACCTCACAATGTGTAACGTAATGCTATCTCTCTCCTTAAAGTAGCCTACTGTTGGTAAAAGTACTCTTTTCTTTTTACTTAAGTATCAATACTGCAATATAGAAATACTGTTACAAGTAGGCTAAAAGTCCAGCATTCAAAATGCATGATAAAAGTATTGGTAAGTAAGTAAGTCAATTTTATTTATAAAGCACATTTCAAAACAAGGTTACAAAGTGCTGTACAATGGAGCATGATTAAACAAAATTAACAAGATAACAACAGAGTATAAAGGTATATAAATAGAGTAATAAAACAATACAACAAGGATTAAAACAAAGCAATTTGTCCATGAAAGTCAGGTAGAACTTCATGGGTAAAAATGCTTACGGAACAAATGTGTTTTTAACATCCTCTTAAAGCCTTCAACAGACTCTGCATTTTTTAGGGCCAATGTTAAGGCGTTCCACAGTGTGGAAGCGGCCACTGCAAAAGCCCTGTCACCCTTTGTTTTGAGGTTGGACGCAGGTATTTTAACTCAATTCCTGCAAATCACGCATAAATGCGATCTATTAAATAGCGCACTTGGCTGCCATGATCGCATAAATGCGTTCTATTGAAAAATTAAAAAAAATGAAAAAAAATGTTTTTTTTTCTTCTTCTTTTTTTTCAATTTGACCCAAAGACCAAGGAGATATGATTTTTCGAAGATTTAGACTCCCATACACTTCCTTGTTAACTCAAAACTTAAAAATTCTGTATCTCGGCTCCTGAGTACTTTTTTAATTTCAATGAAAAATCTCTGGCAGAAAACAGCAAAAAATCTGAAATAATTCTGGCAGTCATTCAGTTAAGAAGAGCTTTGTCAGAAGACCTGAGGGATCTCACATTGTCCTTAGGGGGCAGTAGGTCCGAAATATAAGGTGGGGCCAGCCCGTGTAATGCTTTATAAGTAGTTAAGATCATTTTAAAATCTATTCTGGACCTAATTGGTAGCCAGTGCAGTAATGTGTGCTCTGTGGTTGGTGTTGGTGAGGATTCTGGCTGCCGTATTCTGAACTAGTTGAAGTCGGGATAATGATGAAGGGCTCAGGGTGGTATAGAGTCCGTTGCAATAGAGTATTGGTAGGTAGGCCCACTGCGCATGCTTGTAATGTGAAAAACTCAGTTTACGCCGTCCACACCACGACGCATAAACGCTGTTTTTAAAAATCTACACTGTGGCAGGAGTTTTCAAAAAGATGCGTTTGCATGGACCAACAACGTGTTTGCGTTCGGGCGAAACCCCCCAAAACGCATATATAAAAAAAGCTACGTTTATGAAAATACCCGAAGCCACAGTTACAGTTATATCACACACTGGTTACAACATCTCAAGAGGCACTGAATGTACTTCTGATCCTCAGTGTTCATTCTGACAGCAAATTGTGATCCAGTCTTCACACGGTGGAGCGGTGGACGCGGGCGATACCGCTCGGTTCAGCGGAGATCGCACCGTGTGATCATTGTAGTTTTGTCCTCCTGCGCGCTGTGGAGAAAACACAAGCTCACCACAATACAGCTCTTGCCGCCCGTGCGCTCGTGTGCACACACACACCCGCGAGGATTTCACAGGGCCGTGCCCGCTCGCCTCAACTTTTCCGCGCGTCCCGAATAACGGCCCGCCTCTCATTGAAAATGTATTATCAGACGACATTGAGGCTTAACCCATTAACTGCCAGAGGTATTTCTGAAAATGTCTAGTCAGTGCCAAAGATTTTTCATTGAAAAAAAAAAAGTACTCAGGAGCCGAGATAAATATTTTTTAAGTTTTAAGTTAAAAAGGAAGTGGATAGGAGTCTATATCTTCGATAAATCATATCTCCTTGATCTTTGGGTCAAATTTTTTCACTTCACGTAGATCTACAGTACGTGATTGGCACGTGGCGGCTATAAATAGGTTTGCGTAGATCTACGTGATTGGCATGCAATGTGTTAATCAGGAGTTATAAGCCAGGGGTAGGCTGAGTGGTGGACATTGCTCTTGTCTTTGCATGTCTTTATGTATGTATTTTGTTGTTTTCTTGTGTCATGTCAAATGTGTGTACTGTTATAATGTTTCATACATGGCTGTTTTTGGGTCGCAAGACGCATTTCAGTGCAAACTGACAATAAAGTATTATGGTGCATCGTATCGTATTACATAGGCGTGTCGGCCGCTTCCCGTCTGAAACGACCTTTAGTCTTATGAATTACACACTATTTAGTGTTAGTCACATGTTAGTCATCTGACAATGTTTAGTCTGAGTCGACTAAACATCTACATATTAGTCTCTTAGTCAACATAATGAACATCACAATGCTTTAAGCATGGTGAGCTTGTAGATCTGCTGTATTTGTAACAGTGTCAGTGGGAGGTACTGTGAACATCTTTAATGGAAAGACTGAGGGGAGAAGAGATGCAGATTTGTTAATATAACACACACACACACACACACACACACACACACACACACACACACACACACACACACACACACACACACACACACACACACACACACACACACTGCAGCAGCAGCAGCTGGAGAATGCCTTGTGTCAGGGAACAGTGACTGCTGCCAAGTGTGTGTGTGTGTGTGTGTGTGTGTGTGTGTGTGTGTGTGTGTGTGTGTGTGTGTGTGTGTGTGTGTGTGTGTGTGTGTGTGTGTGTGTGTGTGTGTGTGTGTGTGTGTGTGTGTGTGTGTGTGAGTGCTCCAGCACACAATAATGTAAATATTGATAGAATCAGGGTGTTAACATCTGGTGTGATATGAATGCATTAAGATGTTTGATACAGAACCTTCTGACACTGTGTTTTATTAGGGTGTGGGTGGGGGGGGGGGGGGGGGGGGCATATAGTTGGGAAGACAGACAGACAGGCAGACAGACAGGCAGACAGGCAGACAGGCAGACAGGCAGGCAGACAGACAGGCAGACAGGCAGACAGGCAGACAGACAGACAGACAGACAGACAGACAGGCAGGCAGGCAGACAGACAGACAGACAGACAGACAGGCAGACAGACAGGCAGGCAGACAGACAGACAGACAGACAGACAGACAGGCAGGCAGGCAGGCAGGCAGGCAGGCAGGCAGGCAGGCAGGCAGGCAGGCAGGCAGGCAGGCAGGCAGGCAGGCAGGCAGGCAGGCAGGCAGGCAGACAGACAGACAGACAGACAGACAGACAGACAGACAGTTCCAGGTCTTAATGGGTTAAAGACTGACACAGCGTCAGTGAGTTAAAGCGTTCACACTGAGGTCCCTCAGAAACACCGACGCAGAGACGAACGCCAGAGTTGATAGATTTTGCGAGAGAAACAAGCAACCAGGTCTATGAAAACGAGCCCAAAAGAAGCCAGCCCTTCGCCCTTTAAACACATACATGTGATATTTAGGCCAGTAGATAACTGTGTGGTTGTTAGAGACGGGGGACGGCAGTGGCTCAGGGGTAGAGCGGCCGGATGGTGAACCGCACGGTTCCCTGTTCGATCCCGGGCTTCCCCCCAGAGTTAGCGTGGGGCAGCCTGATGGCCAGAGAATTAGTATACATTGCACGGATTTATGCATGTCATTCCGTGCATAGTCGCCTAGAAACCCCCAAATTCCGTGCATATGTACGGGGAGTCCCACGGTTGGCGTAACCAGTCGCAACCCGGAAAAACCCGGAAGTAGAACAGTCCCCACAACAACATGTACCATTCTGTGCCTATCGGTACGTAACTCAAACGGCGCTGAGTAGGCTCAAGGGAATGTCGCAATGTTCAGGACGGCAACTCGCTCGCTTTAGCTCGCTCGGTGGTCCTTCACACGGCGACAATTCCCTTGAGACTGCGCGCCTCTGAAATGGTTTAGTCACAATGGGGGAGATGCGAGGCGGCTATGCACGGAATTTGTGGTTTTCCAGTAGTCTATGCACGGAATTTGTGGTTTTCCAGTAGTCTATGCACGGAGTTTGTGGTTTTCCAGTAGTCTATGCACGGAGTTTGTGGTTTTCCAGTAGTCTATGCACGGAGTTTGTGGTTTTCCAGTAGTCTATGCACGGAGTTTGTGGTTTTCCAGTAGTCTATGCACGGAGTTTGAGAAACGTTGAAAAACGTTCAATGAGAACGTTTCCTCTGGCGATCGGGTTGCGTGGGGAGCTAGTGTCCTTGAGCAAGACGCTGAACCCCTAAATGCTCCTGATGAGCAGGTTGGTGCCTGGCATGGTTTCCTCCTCCATCTCTGTGTGTGTGTGTGTGTGTGTGTGTGTGTGTGTGTGTGTGTGTGTGTGTGTGTGTGTGTGTGTGTGTGTGTGTGTGTGTGTGTGTGTGTGTGTGTGTGTGTGTGTGTGTGTGTGTGTGTGTGTGAATGTAATGCACAATGTTAAGCTCGTTGGCTAAAGCTCTTTATAAATGCACCGTTAACCATGTGAGAGATGTGGATAACTGTGTGGATCTCAGTACTTATTTACTGTAAGAGCATTTAACTTCTACTCCACTACATCTCAGAGGCAGATATTGTACTTTTACTCATCTACAATTATTTGATAAACTTTAGTTACTTTGCAGATATAAATGATTACATTATAAAACATACATTAACCACTTTAGCCCTATTTTATACATAGGCTATTTGAATATAGCCGATCTACAAGCTCACAACGCGTCGCATCGCGACGCGTTGTGAGCTTGTAGATCTGCTATTCTCAAACATTTTAGTACTTTTACTTTCGGTACTTTAAGTACATTTTGATGCCAATACTTTTGTACTTTAACTCAAGTACATTTTTAATGGGACTGGACTTTTACTTGTAACAAAGTATTTCTATATTGCAGTATTGTTACTTTTACTTAAGGTCTGTTGTTCTGTGAGACCCTCCACAACGCTGATCTGCTGATCCATGGCTCTGGGCCACAGATTCTAACATAAATATTATTATAATATAGAACATAAATATTGAACAGCTCTACAAACAGATGACTTCAGTTCTGTCTCTGTTTAACTGAAGAAGATTCCTCTACGTCCACTGGTTGATGTGTTGTGTTTGTGTTGGACTGTGGTCCACACACACACACACACACACACACACACACACACACACACACACACACACACACACACACACACACACACACACACACACACACACACACACACACACACACACACACACACACACACACACACACAGATAGTTTATAGTGTTCCAGTGTTTTCCTCATGTCTGCCATCACTTCTAATCAGAGGTCATCTCCATGCCGGCTTGTTACGTTTTGGTCAACATTCCATTTTTGACACAGACATGCACAATGAGTGACCATAATATTAACCATAATATTAACCATAATATTAACCATAATATTAACCATAATATTAACCATAATATTAACCACAATATTAACCATAATATTAACCATAATATTAAGCACAATATTAACCATAATATTAACCACAATATTAACCATAATATTAACCATAATATTAACCATAATATTAACCATAATATTAACCACAATATTAACCACAATATTAACCATAATATTAACCATAATATTAACCATAATATTAACCATAATATTAACCACAATATTAACCATAATATTAACCACAATATTAACCATAATATTAACCATAATATTAACCACAATATTAACCACAATATTAACCATAATATTAACCATAATATTAACCATAATATTAACCATAATATTAACCATAATATTAACCATAATATTAACCACAATATTAACCATAATATTAACCATAATATTAACCACAATATTAACCATAATATTAACCATAATAATATAGCTGCAAGCAGCGATAATATGGGGCCAGGAGAGAGAAAGAGAAATGATAATTCCTTTAACAGGTCAGTTCATGAAAGTCCTTGCGGTCTTGTTTCCAATGAGGGCCTGTGAGCAATTAGGGGTTAAGAGTCTTGCTCAGGGACAAATTTCATCAACCAGGTCAACCAGAGCCTCTGGCTCCCTAGCCACTCAGCTATGGCCGACCCTCAGAGAGAGAGAGAGAGAGAGAGAGAGAGAGAGAGAGAGAGAGAGAGAGAGAGAGAGAGAGAGAGAGAGAGAGAGAGAGAGAGAGAGAGAGAGAGAGAGAGAGAGAGAGAGAGAGAGAGAGAGAGAGAGAGAGAGAGACGGAATAGATTGAAGAGACAGAGACATGGAAACGGAATCGATTGAAGATAGAAACGGAACAGATTGAAGCGACAGAGAGAGACATGGAAACGGAATAGATTGAAGAGAAAGACATGGAAACGGAATAGATTGAAGAGAGAGAGAGAGAGAGCCATGGAAACGGAATAGATTGAGTCATGTTTTTTGCAATTCAACTTAAATGAGTCTGCATCAAGTGAGGCTTGAACCGGCAACCTTGCGGTCATGAGGCACTCTTAGGTAGCTGCAACACTACCTATATTGCTATAGCTTTGTCCAGGCTGATGTTGTCTGTTGAAGATCATAAACTCTTGCATTCTGTCCTGAACCAAGCCAACACTAAGACCACTCGTTCACAAACCATTTACAAATAGAGAAATTGTATATATCCTCGCAACCGAAAACAGTGAAAGCAGCCGATCTACAAGCTCAGAAACACGTTGCTATCTGAAAAGTTTTGAGATTGTAGATCGGCTAATTTCAGAATGAATATGTCATACATTGAAAAAACGTACTCTCAAATGAGCATTTCAGGTTATCTTTAACATTTGCACATGTATTCATTGATACAGTCATGTTGTTTGTAATTCAACTTAAATGAAGTCTACATCAAGTGAGGCTTGAACTGGCGACCTTGAGATTGTGAGGCACTTATTTAAGGGAGACGCCATTGGACCAACAGACAGGGAACTGTGAAAAAGGAGATCACACAGATGATACAGTTTCACGCAAATAGCTGAAAAATCCTGGCTTTAAGTGTTTTTCAAACTGTTCAAAATTGTACATCTCCTCAGAACCAAAACTAGTAAAAGTAGCCGATCTACAAGCTCACAAACCATTAAAAGTTGTCAGATTGTACATCGGCTATTTTCACAATGAAGTATGTTATACATTGAAAAAACATACTCTCATTGCTATCTGAAAAGTTGTGAGATTGTAGATCAGCTGTATGTAAAAAACACTCAATTAAGTATTTCATGTTATCTTTAACAATTGCAGATGTATTCATTGATAGTCATGTTGTGTGAAATGCAACTTAGATGAAGTCTGCACTAAGTGAGGCTTGAACTGGTGACCTTCAGGTTGTGGGGCACACATTTAAGCGAGAAGCCACCAACAGACAAGAACCTGTGAAAGGAGATCACACAGATGATACAGTTTCACGCAAATAGCTGAAAAATCCTGGGTTTAAGTGTTTTTCAAACTGCTCAAGATTGCGGACAATCTAAGGGCGGTGCTTACTGGTCAACGTGATAGATGTGTTCCTCATTAGTCAAGGCACATGTGTAAGCAGGTCTAATGGCTGTCGGCCAAACGAGGCATGACTTTTGCCTGTTTAAAGTTTCAATTTTCAAAAAATTGCTATAGCGCCCCCGTTTGACCAATTGGAGTAAGATTGGTTTCAGTGATATTTGGAATGGCCCTTTACATTTCTGCAAAGTTTCAAAGAATGGTAAGTCTGCATGTATGAGTTAGGGGCAGATGAATAATTGTCATAAAACTGCAATATTCATTGGCTCATTAAAGCTTCATTTTTTCACTTATGGAAGATATTTTGCAAACGTTTTTTGGTATAGGTCCAAAGTTCATGTGTAAAAAGTTTCGTGCAGATTACTCAAAAATCCCAGGAGGAGATAGGTTTTAACTGTTTTTCATATAATTCAAAATGGAGGGAGATCTAAAGGTCAGAGGTCAAAAGTCAGAGGGTGAAAGTTGTTCAGCATGAGGAGACGCATGTGTGCGTCGAAGTTTCATGGCTGTAGGTCAAATAGGGCATGAGTTGTACCTGTTCAAAGTTGGCATTTTTCAATTGAGTGCTATAGCGCCACCTTTTGACGAAAGATTGTGAGAATTATTTCTTGATCGTTTTTCATGACCATCTATCATATGGCCGAGTTTCATAAAAAGCGACTGCACGGTTCAGCCAGAACTGCCAAAAGTGGCAGAAGAAGAAACGGAAATAATGCGAATAACAATATGGGTCCATGCTGGAAGCCTGGCCCCATAATTAACCATAATATTAACCACAATATTAACCATAATATTAACCACAATATTAACCACAATATTAACCATAATATTAACCATAATAGTAACCATAATATTAACCATAATATTAACCATAATAATATTAATATTACGGGGCTCATCCAAGGCGCCGCTACCTTCACACAGGGTGTGATTTTTTATTTTGTATATAGTGGTATTTTTTCTCTGTATTTTCATGTTGATTTTTGAACTGTTTGGTTGCTACTATATATGTCTATGAAATTTATTCAAGGACCTCAACGGAAACAAGCCCACAAGGACTTTTTTGGATGGACCTTTTAGACAAAAGTATTATAAATGTAACTGTGTTGTTTTACATTCTTTTGCCTAATAAAAATGTCAATCAATCAATGTGCAGTGGCCTACCCACTGTAGAGGCAGGACAGGCAGTCTCCTGCCCAACTAAGATCTCGCCTCCCCTAGAAAACCCAAATAACCCGAAAATGTGTCATTGCATGCTTAATGTCCTCAAATGTCCGCAAAAAAAAATCTCGCCTGCCCTAAATGTAATTCCTGGGAACGCCACTGATGCTGTGTAAGAAAGAAAATCTAAAATTTGCCACGGACAAGACCAGGTCTTTGCCATGGACACATGTGTTTATGTACGGACATGTTGATGACTGTAGATATCTAGACTATTATATTGAACATATTTAACACTTCATTCATTCAACGACAACAATCACTTACGCCTCCTTTAATGTGTACATCATGTGACCGGTACACATGATACTGATTAAACCATCTGTCGGTCTGTCTGTCTGTCTGTCTGTCTCTCTCTAGAACACGGAGGTGTCGGTATTCGAGGTGAACATCCGTTTCGTCGGAGGACTGCTGTCTGCATATTACCTGTCTGGGAAAGAGGTGGGTGTCTGTCTGTCTGTCTGTCTGTCTGTCTGGGCCTAGACAGAGGTCGGTGCCTTGAACTAACGCTGTTAACACATTCAAGTTCAAGTTCAAGTATTTATTTGCCATTTCAAAACAAGTTTGATAGGAAATTGTCTTGGTACTTCCTCTCACATACAAGACAGCACAATAAACAACAGCACAAAAGACAAGAACAAAAAAGAGACACAAGAAACAGAACCAAACCAGGACCAAGCTGCAGCTTTGGCACATGTATACAGTACAGACAGTAGAAGAAACTGCTTAGTGCAATTATATAGCAATTTTTAAAGTGCATATTTAAAGTGCATACCGTCTAGTTTGTGTTTGTAGTGCAAGAGTGTCGTTAAGGTGCCTGACTGCTTGGAGGTATGTGCTGTCTCTAAAACGGGAGGTTCTACTCCCAATGCTGCCATATCTCCTACCTGATGGGAGGAGATTGATAAGGTAATGGGCTGGATGGGAATGGTCGGCTATGATTTTTTTAGCCCTCTTCACCAATCTAGTGGGATAGAGTGATGACAGCGATGGAAGGCTCGAACCAATTATCCTAGCTGCCTGACGTGTAACCCTCTCCAACCGTGTCCTGTCCTGTGCGGTTGTATTACCGTACCAGACAAGCATGGAAAAGGTGAGCACGCTCTCAATGACTGACCTATAGAAATGTATCATAGCTGTTTTACTGACCTTGAACTTTCTAAGCTGCTGCAAGAAGTAGAGACGCTGGTGGGATTTACTGACCTTGAGGCTGGTGTTGAGTTCCCATGATAGGGATTCGTGGATGGTGGTTCCGAGGAACCAGAACGAGGAGACCCTCTCAACCTCTACTCCATTTATGGAGAGAGGAGGAAGGGAGGTTTTGTTCTTCCTCCTATAGTCAACAACCAACTCTTTGGTTTTTGAGATGTTAAGTATGAGATTATGGTTCTCACACCACCTCACCAGGTCATCTATCTCATTGCGATAGCCAGATTCATCACTGTTTGTGATTAGGCCTACCACAGAGGTGTCATCTGCAACTGCCAGGTATTAATTAGTCATTCATTAATACGCCACTACCAGCGTTTTTACCTTTTTTTTTGACAATCCACACAGAGTGGATGGAGTGATTTCTGCTTCTATCCTTCTCTCACAGTCAAGGGATCATTCATAGGTTGGCAAAGAGCGCCCTCTAACGTAATTTCTATAACCATGATTTTTGGGGGGTTTTTAATTGACGGAGATCTCGGTCCATGGCAGTGAAAGTGTTAAATGGGATGGTGTGTGGAACTGGATCTTCCTGAACAGAGGAAGTTGTGAGATAGAGATGTGACAGAGAACGCTTTCCTTCCTGCTTCTCCTCCTGAGTTGTCGGTTTGAATCCCGACATAAAGCAGCTAATGCTAGCATGCTAACACACTGCTGAAGGAGAGCTGTGCTGCTACGGTGGGCTTTGTTGTAACTGAACACGTTTATCTTAAAGCTGTCGATACATTGTTGGTGGACTTACACAGGGTTCATGTTTATGTAGTTTTAGTCGTTAGTCCATTTAGGGTCATATCTTAGTCTGAAATGTTTTAGTCTAGTTTTACTTTAGTAAATCTACAGTTGAAACAAAAACATATCTTGGCGGGGCTTGATGGCGTCATAATGCCTGATTTGTATCTACACAAAAAAATGTGCCGATCTACAAGCTCAGAACGTGTGTGAGCTTGTAGATCTGCTATTTTCAGAGCGTGACACACTAAACCAAGCATGAAATGACTGTGTGTGTGTGTGTGTGTGTGTGTGTGTGTGTGTGTGTGTGTGTGTGTGTGTGTGTGTGTGTGTGTGTGTGTGTGTGTGTGTGTGTGTGTGTGTGTGTGTGTGTGTGTGTGTGTGTGTGTGCGTGCGTGCGTGTGCGTGTGTGCATGCGTGCGCGTGTGTGTTTATAAAGATCTATTGCATAGATCCATTTTCTGTGTCTCTTCTTTTTCTTCTTCTGCCAAATGTGTTTCCTTTAGTTTGCATCAAAGTGTCTCCTGGGATCTAAGCCTGTTTTATTTATTGTTTTATTTTCTCATTGTTTTGCTTCAGTATTTGTTTCTGCAGAGTTCACAGCTTAGTTCTGCCTCCATTATGAGGTCTGCTAACTCTGTTCTGTTCTCTGAGGCTTTATAGAGAAATACATACGTAGGATGTAGCTACAGACAGACAGACAGACAGACAGACAGACAGACAGACAGGCAGGCAGGCAGGCAGGCAGGCAGGCAGGCAGGCAGGCAGACAGACAGACAGACAGACAGACAGACAGACAGGCAGGCAGGCAGGCAGGCAGGCAGGCAGGCAGGCAGGCAGGCAGGCAGGCAGGCAGGCAGGCAGACAGACAGACAGACAGACAGACAGACAGACAGACAGACAGACAGACAGGCAGGCAGGCAGGCAGGCAGGCAGGCAGGCAGGCAGGCAGGCAGGCAGGCAGGCAGGCAGGCAGGCAGGCAGGCAGGCAGGCAGGCAGGCAGGCAGGCAGGCAGACAGACAGACAGACAGACAGACAGACAGACAGACAGACAGACAGACAGACAGACAGACAGACAGACAGTAGGACGTACATGTACGGGGAAAAAAACTCAAAAAGTAAATAAATGGAGATAAGATGTTTCTGCCTGACAACAACAATGATATCTCTGTTGTCGGGCAGAAACCAGCTATGTCCGACATATGAACATTTCAGGAAATGAAAACATGTTTTTAGAACAACACAGCACGCCACGACACTGTCTTGTTTGGCACGGGGCGCTATTGAGCCAGTTTATATGTATGTTATCTCCTGGTTCTGTGTGGAAAAAGTAAAAAAAAAAAATAATACATATATATATTTTTTGGTTGGAAGTGAAAAACGGGAGGGATTGTACCCTGACGTGACGTCACGTCAGGGACCAAATCAGTTTGGCCTGTTTTGAACAACCAAAACAGGACAATGTGGTATTGCAGGTGAAAGTGCTTTATAAGCCAGAGAGAAGTTAGTTGGAATGAGTATATCTATATATATATATGTATATAATATATATATATATATTATATATATCTGAGGCTTGATTTAGGCTCAAACCTTTTGAAAAACGTTTGAGGGACATAAACAATATGATATTAAATATTATTATTATTTTTTAAATTCATGGTGTAGATCCTTTAATAAAATTGAATTGAAAATCACGGCAGCGCCAACATAAAATGATCTCGACTAAATCTCATAATATTTAATCAACTAAAAGTCGACTCATAGATCATTTGAGATGTACTAAAATAGAGTCTATAGAAAAGCTGAAATAAATCACATAAATAAATGAATAAAAGCAACAGAAAGCAGGAATATTCCACAGGATACTTCAACACCGTTTGTAGTCCATCACAACACAGCAGGAGAAAGCTGTGTGTGTGTGTGTGTGTGTGTGTGTGTGTGTGTGTGTGTGTGTGTGTGTGTGTGTGTGTGTGTGTGTGTGTGTGTGTGTGTGTGTGTGTGTGTGCGTGCGTGCGTGCGTGCGTGCGTGCGTGCGTGCGTGCGAGAGAGACCTTTTTATCCATTCTGCTCACTGCGCTGCGCTGCCCCCGCTGGCCAACATCGATTTGTTCACAGGATCAAATGCTACGCAGCAGGAATGACTTATACCACACTGTGTGTGTGTGTGTGTGTGTGTGTGTGTGTGTGTGTGTGTGTGTGTGTGTGAGGACCAGCAGTAGATCAGGTAATCCTCAGACGTCGTTCAGTCTGTCTGTCTGTCTGCCTGCCTGCCTGTCTGTCTGTCTGTCTGTCTGTATGTCTGTCTGTCTGTCTGTCTGTCTGTCTGTCTGTCTGTCTGTCTGTCTGTCTGTCCTCCACTTTCAAACAGTCTTGAGTTCCTTTTTGATGAAATTTTCATGAGTGAACAAAGTACAGGAAATACAGTAAGAGCTATCTGCCTTTTAACATGAAGACAGACAGACAGACAGACAGACAGACAGACAGACAGACAGACAGACATGCAGACAGACATGCAGACAGACATGCAGACAGACAGACAGACAGACAGGCAGGCAGGCAGACAGACAGACAGACAGACAGACAGACAGACATGCAGACAGACATGCAGACAGACATGCAGACAGACAGACAGACAGACAGGCAGGCAGGCAGACAGACAGACAGACAGACAGACAGACAGACAGGCAGGCAGGCAGGCAGGCAGACAGGCAGGCAGACAGGCAGACAGACAGACAGACAGACAGGCAGGCAGGCAGGCAGGCAGGCAGGCAGGCAGGCAGGCAGGCAGACAGACATGTGTCTTCATTGCTACAGTGACTGACATAGCTTTGTTACAGTGAAAGTACATTATGTTATTTATTTACATGTTGTTTACACAGATGATACAGTACGTTCATTGTTTACCTGGTATGTCCAGTGGAGCGGGAAGGGGGGGGGGGGGGGGGGGGGGGCTACGGGGGCTGCAGCCCCCCTGGTGATGGGAAGGGATTTTTTTTTTTTTTTTTTTAATTTTTAGATTTTTTTATTTTATTTATGAGAACGAGAATTAAATAACGTAACCCTAACCCTAACCCTAACCCTAAAACCGAAATAAAGTGAAGGAAAAAAAGTGCCAAAACCCACCCCAACCCGCACATTTTTCGACCCGAAACCGAATAAATGCGCGCGCACGGGTCAAGCAGATCCCCCCCGACGCTCAGCCCCCCTGGCTATTAAGTACTTCCCGCGCGCCTGGGTTTGTCCTCTCCTCTCCTCTCCTCTCCTCTCCTCTGGTTATGTACTTAGTGTAATTAGTTGTAACCTCTGTGGTAACAACATGAGATGTGACGATGTATGCTGCCATCGGCCATCAGCAGAGGCTACTAGCTAGCTGCTACTAGCTAGCTGCTAGTAGCTAGCTGCTAGTAGCTAGCTGCTAGTAGTTAGCTGCTAGTAGCTAGTTGCTAGTAGTTAGCTGCTAGTAGCTAGCTGCTAGTAGTTAGCTGCTAGTAGCTAGCTGCTAGTAGTTAGCTGCTAGTAGCTAGCTGCTAGTAGCTAGCCAGCTGTGGTTAGAGCGAGACACCCACTCAGAGGTTGTGAGTTAGAAACCCAGGGCCCTATTATGCACGTCTTAAATCCACATCTTCGGTGATAATTAGGTGATAATTAGGTGATAATTAGGTGATAATTAGGTGATAACGCCACCATCTTATGCACAGTCCATATTTTGCAAGTTGTGCTGAACTCAAACACTTAAGGAATAAGACTCGCCAGCATATTTTAGGCATGGGGGAGTGTCCATATGTTAATTAAGGGCGCAATGTGGTATCTGCTATTATGCACCTTGACTTAAAAAGACTCACCGCATACCGCTAAGGTTCAGGGTCAGCGTCTTAACGGGATATTTTACTTTCAAAACACATTTGGGTCATTTTATCATCTACTCAGGCTGTTGGGAACCCCCCGGACAGTTTATAAGTTGCTTGATTTCAGTATTTAGATATTTGATCTAAAGACACGCCCCCTTCCTATACAAACCCATTATAACTTCAAACTCCATTTTAACCATGTTAGATTCATCAGAAACACTGTCCTTGGTTCTGGTGACTCATCCTGCCCTCCTAATACGTGAGGAGACTGTGTGTGTTTTCAATGACTTTTTTCATTTATTTGTAATATTTTTTTTGGAAAATGAAAAAAATTAAATACAATAAAAAAAATCAATGAAATAAATGAAAACATAATGTAAAAAAACACTGACTCCTTCAGAGCAGTGTTAGTGTTCAGATGGGTTTGACTCCTTCAGAGCAGTGTTAGTGTTCAGATGGGTTTGACTCCTTCAGAGCAGTGTTAGTGTTCAGATGGGTTTGACTCCTTCAGAGCAGTGTTAGTGTCCAGATGGGTTTGACTCCTTCAGAGCAGTGTTAGTGTCCAGATGGGTTTGACTCCTTCAGAGCAGTGTTAGTGTTCAGATGGGTTTGACTCCTTCAGAGCAGTGTTAGTGTTCAGATGGGTTTGACTCCTTCAGAGCAGTGTTAGTGTCCAGATGGGTTTGACTCCTTCAGAGCAGTGTTAGTGTTCAGATGGGTTTGACTCCTTCAGAGCAGTGTTAGTGTCCAGATGGGTTTGACTCCTTCAGAGCAGTGTTAGTGTTCAGATGGGTTTGACTCCTTCAGAGCAGTGTTAGTGTTCAGATGGGTTTGACTCCTTCAGAGCAGTGTTAGTGTTCAGATGGGTTTGACTCCTTCAGAGCAGTGTTAGTGTCCAGATGGGTTTGGGACACATGGACCACGGAGGATATTGCGTCATCCATGGAGCGGCTCTTCCTGTACGCATACTAATGAGGATACACAGTGTCATGGAGGCGGAGCCCCCAGTGTCATGGAGGCGGAGCCCCCAGTGTCTTTTAAAACCATCCTCCTCAACCAATCCTGACTTCCTCTGGTTCTCCGTAACTTTCCGAACGAGGTGACAGTTTCCTGTGTGTGTGTGTGTGTGTGTGTGTGTGTGTGTGTGTGTGTGTGTGTGTGTGTGTGTGTGTGTGTGTGTGTGTGTGTGTGTGTGTGTGTGTGTGTGTGTGTGTGTGTGTGTGTGTGTGTGTGTGTGTGTGTGTGGGTGGGTGGGTGGGTGGGTGGGTGGGTGGGTGGGTGCGTGCAAGTGCGTGCGTGTGCGTCAGTTTTCCTACGTATGTATAAATTCCTCTCATTTCCATAAAAACACAATCAAAAGAGCTGACTGTCAAACTGCTGCCGAGTCATCACTAATAAACACACACGCACGCACGCACGCACGCGTTCTCTCTCTCTCTCTCTCTCTCTCTCTCTCTCTCTCTCTCTCTCTGTCTCTCTCTCTCTCTCTCTCTCTCTCTCTCTCTCTCTCTCTCTCTCTCTCACACATGCATACCCTTTTTACGAGTGTGTGTGTGTGTGTGTGTGACAGCTGTCTACATGGATATGGAGTGTGTTATGTTGTGTTAATGCAGGTTTCTGTAAAGGACCTTTGAGAAGCGCTCTAGAGGCTCTAATCCTCCTCATCCAGATGCATCCGCAGCTGGCTGCTTGAGCGTCTCTATGGCGTGTGTCCAAAGTCTGGTCCGGGGGCCAACCGTGGCCCCCTGGGCAGCTCTCATCTGGCCCGCACCGTCCGTCTTAAAATGTCTTATTTGTTCATGTGACGTTTTTACTTATCATTTATAACAGGGCTTTTCAACCTTTTCAGGCCAAGGACCCCCTAGCTGAGA